>NC_067226.1:3433571-3738214 GCF_019924925.1 Ctenopharyngodon idella
ACTGCTCAGGTGTTATAAGAGCCCAGGTTGCTCTGATAGTGGCCTTCAGCTCTTCTGCATTGTTGGGTCTGGCATATCACATCTTCCTCTTCACAATACCCCATGGATTTTCTATGGGGTTAAGGTCATGCGAGTTTGCTGGCCAATTAAGAACAGGGATACCATTGTGCCAAAGCTACCAGTACCTGGTTTAAGGACCGTGTGCAGGTGCCAAGTCCTGTTGGAAAATGAAATCTGCATCTCCATAAAGTTGGTCAGCAGCAGGAAGCATGAAGTGCTCTAAAACTTCCTGGTATACGGCTGCGTTGACCTTGGACCTCAGAAAACACAGTGGACCAACACCAGCAGATGACATGGCACCCCAAACCATCACTGACTGTGGAAACTTTACACTGGACCTCAAGCAGCGTGGATTGTGTGCCTCTCCTCTCTTCCTCCAGACTCTGGGACCCTGATTTCCAAAGGAAATGCGAAATTTACTTTCATCAGAGAACATAACTTTGGACCATAACTTTTTGTCTTTAGCCCAGGCGAGACGCTTCTGACGCTGTCTGTTGTTCAAGAGTGGCTTGACACAAGGAATGCGACAGCTGAAACCCATGTCTTGCATACGTCTGTGCGTAGTGGTTCTTGAAGCACTGACTCCAGCTGCAGTCCACTCTTTGTGAATCTCCCCCACATTTTTGAATGGGATTTGTTTCACAATCCTCTCCAGGGTGCGGTTATCCCTATTGCTTGTACACTTTTTTTTTTTTTTCTACCACATTTTCTCCTTCCCTTCGCCTCTCTATTAATGTGCTTGGACACAGAGCTCTGTGAACAGCCAGCCTCTTTTGCAATGACCTTTTGTGTCTTGCCCTCCTTGTGCAAGGTGTCAATGGTCGTCTTTTGGACAACTGTCAAGTCAGCAGTCTTCCCCATGATTGTGTAGCCTACAGAACTAGACTGAGAGACCATTTAAAGGCCTTTGCAGGTGTTTTGAGTTAATTAGCTGATTAGAGTGTGGCAGCAGGTGTCTTCAATATTGAACCTTTTCACAATATTCTAATTTTCTGAGATAATGAATTTGGAATTTTCCTTAGTTGTCAGTTATAATCATCAAAATTAAAAGAAATAAACATTTGAAATATATCAGTCTGTGTGTAATGAATGAATATAATATACAAGTTTCACTTTTTGAATGGAATTAGTGAAATCAACTTTTTGATGATATTCTAATTATATGACCCGTGTGTGTGTGTGTGTGTGTGTGTGTGTGTATATATATATATATATATATATATATATATATATATTTATTCAAAAAAAATACCATTTTGCACACTACCGTTCAAAAGTTTGGGGTCAGTTTCAACTGTTTTCAACATTGATAAGAAATGTTTCTTGAGCACCAAATAGAATGACTTCTGAAGGATCATGTAACACTGAAGATTCAACTTTGCTATCACAGGAATTAATTAGATTTTATTTTGATCAAACAAATACGTCCTTGGTGAGCGTAAAAGAGACTTCTTTCAAAAACATAAAATCTGACTTGAGACTTTTGAATGGTTTTGCGTATTGATTACGGCAGTACTTTTTAGTACAGCGAAACTCTAATGTTGCATTCTCAGCATTGCTGCAAAAGACAGTTACCTCAATAACTGTTAAATGGCAACATTTCCTAGCAACTGTATATCCTTGAGTATTGAGGTTTATGCATGAACACACAGAGTATGCACAACAGCACTGTGCACTTGCAATGCATTGGCCAAGGATGCACATTAATATGTGCATACTTGCGTAGAGTATCGTTGGACGTTATATCCTGCTATTAAAAATTGTACGATTCCACATTTTATTAGTACCGGTACTTTAACATGACAGTATTCTATTAAGATCCATATTTCTTAATTTGCGTCGATGTGTGGCAGCAGAATTCAGGACGTGCGTGTACAGAGCTCTGCTTCCACTCCCTGCAGTGCATAAAATATATCTGCACAGCATATCACAGATTAAAGTTGTCGACAGTTTAGAGCAGGGGTGTTCATTTAAATTAAAAAGAGGTCCAGTCTCTATATATTTCCTTCCCAGAGGAGGTCCGGCCAATACTTTTTTGGTATTATATTATATTATTATATTATATACTGCCTGGCCAAAAAAAAAAAAAGTTTGGATTTAAATAGGCAAATACTTAAGAGTATGACTAGATCATTATTGCAGTGATTGTTTCTAGCATGTTATATGTTTGGCAACAGTTCTTTTACCCCTAATTGATGGAATGTGTAGCTTTTCATTTCTTAAACAACCATGTATTAAGATGTATCATGGCCATATTGTAGGATGACAAAGCCAAGATTCATCAGGCTCAAATTGTGAAAGAATGGTTGGGAGGGAGCATGAAGAATCATTTTCACACATGAATCGGCACCTCTGAGTCCAGACCATCCCAACCATTCTTTCACAATTTGAGCCTGATGAATCTTGGTTTTGTCATCCTGGAATATGACCATGATACATCTCCCTACATAGCTGAGCAGAAAACAAAGTAGTAGTAATTTCAAAGTTTTAATTGTCTTTTCTTTGGCAACTACAAATAATTTTCCCAATTATAACATTGTTTATTATGAAATACTCTTAACATGCTGATTAATATGCCTGATGCTAAATGTGGATCCAGGGTTCCCACTCAGTTTGGGAAAGTATGGAATTTGATTTGAGCAATTTACAGAAAAATATTTGTGTTTCCAGACTATTCAGTTTTCTAAAATATAAAATAAAGAATCAGACTGTACTTTACTGTCTGGTGATCATGCAACATCAAACCATGACTGCAATATCAAACCAATGTCTCAGAGGTGAATATACCACAGGTTTTAAAGCGATTAAAGTTTCATCTCAACTTTTAAGCACGTTATCACTTCAAGGAAACCAGTGGGAAAAAAAAAAAACCCAAAGTAAAATATTTAGAGATGGCTGTAGTATATACCAAATATAATGCTGAAAATAATGCTGTAAGAACCATTTATGTTAAATATGGTCTGAAAAGTCTACAGAAAGGTTTGGAAATTTGAGTCTTGAAAAGTATGGATTTTTTAAATGTGCAGGAACCCTGTAGAAAAACGGGCCTTTTCACAAACCTGGTTTGAATGGTCAGAGTCATATATAATAACTAGATTTGCTGCATTGTTTTCTGAAGCGTTTTTGCTTCACTGTTCACGGTTTCTGCAACCGTTGTTAAAATAACGCCTCATCTGCAGCTCTTGTAGTAGTTCATTTATTTAATTTCTTACTTGAATGCTACTGTTAAACCTGCTGTAGCCTATCTGAAAAATTTAAGCACTGTTTATTTAATTTGTATCTTATTTTATACGATATTGTATTTGCCATTTTGCATCTCAGTAATTTGCATCTTTGCTTATTTTTAATAACAAAGATGAGAGAAAGATATAGCTGTGAGCAGCAATTATTGGGGTTCAAGCACTTTAAGGCCTTTAAGCACTTAAGCAAAAAAATTGTACGTTTTATTTAGCAAGCATGTAACCACTTAAAGGTGCTCTAAGCGATGTCACGCGTTTTTAGGCCAAAACATTTTTTGTCACATACAGCAAACATCTCCTCACTATCCGCTAGCTGCCTGTCCCCTGAACACACTGACTATAGTCGCCACAAGCTCCAAATACGGCAATAAAAACAAACTGGTGCAGCCTGGACCACAAAACATAATAAACACGCTCCAGCCAATAACCGACAAGAATGATTTTAAATGCGTGTTCATGACTGTTTCAGGAAGCACGGAGGGGAGGGGGAGGAGGAGAAAGAAGGAGGGTCTAGCTAGCCTCTGTTTTGTTTGACAACACTTCGAATGTCAACAGGAAGTTACTCCGCCCAGGATCGCTAAGAGCACCTTTAAATTATAAAAGGAAAAATACCATTTACATTCAATACAGGCACTTTACCATAGGAAATGTTTTTTTTTAAAGCTTTTTAGCAGTTATAGCGCCACCTATGGTCCGATCTAAATAAAAGTTGGCCTGCTTCTTTATAGTCATATGCTGCATGTGCTCACCTATTTTCGTGAGGTTCTGAGTTTTCTTTTAGGAGTTATAGGCTTTTTGTGAACACTTGGCCATGCCCCTTTTCCAAATGACCGTTATTGCTAACCAAAGGGTAAAGTTCAATTATTTTTTTTTTTTTTTTTTTGATAAATTTTGATTTGGAGAGTCCAGAGAATTGTCCTGCACTGGTTTGGTTCCAATTAGGAGAAAAATCTAGGACTAGTTCGCAGAAGTAGGTATTTTACATAATTGCGAATAATTAATGAACGATTTGATTGACAGCAGTGGTTCTTGAGGCAAAGTTGTTCAGTATAAAGAGATCTAACAAATAATATGAATATTTTGTCTGTGTGTCCATGTTATTACAGAGGCACAAAACTCGTTAGCGCCACCTAGTGGCCGATTTCTTTAAAAATTCTCACAGACCTCAATGGCCTTGAGTCGAACATGCCCACTGAGTTTCTTTCCGATCGGCCTCCGTTATCCTTGTCTAATAGGTGCTCAAAATTCATTGGCCAATGGTGGCTATGTTTTTTGAGATACGCCAGTGTCCTTATAGGCAATCATGGCTCCGTGGTCCAAGACACTGCATGCCAATTGTGAAGTCAATCGTACTAACGGTTGTGTAGTTATAGCTGTTTTCATGTTTTTTCGTGTTATAGCGACACCTAATGGCCAGTTGCCATGATTTTTTTTTTTTACTGTGACCAAAAATTGAGCCCATAGACAGGTGTTCCGAGTTTGGTCAAAATATCTCATTTCGTTCGCGAGTTATAGCCATTTAAGTAAAAGTGGCCCCGCCCACTTCAAACGTTTTGGCGCCCCTTAGCGACTGTGAATAAAAATTTCAACTTTTCTAAAACTTTTTATATACATTCTCCAGTCAATTAGTTTTATGGTTGTTTTAGTTTTTTGCTGTGGTATTGATTCAGTATTGGAATTGAGATATTTTAGTCAGGTATCATATCGAAGTCACAACTTTGGTATCGTGACAACACTAGCGTAGAGTATGCTTCTATCTTCTGTTTGGATTTGTTGTCTAAACAATTGCAGAAGACAAAACAAATGAGTGCCTTGTATGTCTTGCAGTAATATCTTTTGTGTGTAGTTTACTTGTTAACTACTAGACTTGTACTGTTTATTCTGGTAATGGCATGTAAACATTGCAGACAATAATTGTTGCTTTTTCTGAGATTTTCTCTCCAGCACTTTAACTTTCACTCTAGCTCACACTCTCCTCTTTCTCAAACTCTTTTCCAGATGGACGATATGCTGGCAGACTTTGTTGACTGCCCGCCAGATGACGACGATCGTAGTGCCTCTCAATCACAGTCCTAACATGACCACGCTTCTCATTCACTCTATTCTCACATCAGAGGAGCATTGCAATGAATACTCAGATCCTGAAAGATCCTCATAGTCCCATATGACAGATAGTGTCCCCTCAACCTCTGCTGTAGTTGCACTCAAAGCTCCAAATTGATTTCTTTGAAAGAGTTTTTGGTTTTCAGGTTCAAAAAATCCATTACCATTTGTAAATTTTTAAACACTGCAAAAACAATTCATGAGCTGAGAATAGACTTTTAGGTGGTCATGGTTGGTATTTTTCTTTTTCTGGCAGCTTAATACAAGTATGATGATACTGTAGTCACAAGTATTCAAAAGTGCTTTTATCATTTGGACGGTATGGTTGTTTTGTAGCCTTTTTTTTTGTAATATCATTTGTATATGTAACATACTTGGCATTGTGTTGAAAAAGATCATGCAATAAAGTGAATGTTATGAAACTTTGTTGATGGATTCTGTAGAAAGTTGACATTATCGTGTAACATGATATAATGGGGAACTTACAGTATATTGGGTGTTCTCAATAACGCTTTTTTAACAGAATAGCTCTTTGCTGTAAGATATCCACTAAATGTTGAACTCTGTAGAAATGGCATGCAAAACAAGACCACAGGAAAGCATTTATTATCTTTCCTGAACTGATCATGCTCATCTCTGACTTCCTGAATATTTTTGGTTTTATTTCAATATATAAATTATCATTAGTGTTATCTTTTTAAGGATGGTGTGATTAGATAACAGTGTACAGGGAGCACCGCACTTTAACAGTATACAATGTTGATGTGATACCACAACATTTCTCTGTAATATCTCTTATGCAAAAAATGTGCTAGTTAATCATAAAGTTGCATCACATGGTTGAATGTTCATCCACACATAGCTTTGAGTTTCTACACTACCGTTCAAGTGTCCTGTTGGTAAGACTTTTTTTTTTTTATGAATATGAAATCACATACTCGCCAAGGCCATGTTATTTGATGAATAATAAAACAGTAAAAACAGAAATGTGAAATATTACAATTTAAAATAACTGTTGAAACCTGAATTTCAGCATCTTTACTCCAGTCTTCAGTGTCACATGATCCTTTAGAAATCATGCTGATTGGGAGCTCAAGTAACATTCATTATCAACAGAGCTTGACATTAACACCCGCCAAATGCGGGTGGATTTCAGCAGTGGCGTGTTAATGCAGTCACTCCCACTAGCCACTTTGGTTGAATTTTATACATAATCAGGGCCAGCCCAAGTCTTTATGGGGCCCTAAGCAGAATTTTATTTGGGGGCTCTCGGTGCCACCAATACAATTGACTATTGTCAATGCTTGATTATTCACTATAAATCTAACAAACCTATTATCAATTTTATTAGTTGTAGCCAGTCATCTTCATTTTCATTTATATAGCGCTTTTTACAATACTGATTGTTTCAAAGCAGCTTCACAATGATAATAGGAAAATGAATGGAAAGAGATTGTTTTGGCTTTACAGCAGCTCTAGGAAAAAAATATTATTGAGCTAAAGTAAGTTTTTGATTGAATCACTTCCGTTGTAAAAATTGTTTATTAACTTAGGGGCCACTTAAATGACACCTTTTTAACTGAAAACAGAAGACTTCTAATGGGTTCTTGCCGTTCATTTACATGTTTAGTCTATAGGTTTGCGCGTTTGTAGGGAAGCCCGTTTTCGCCACTAAATAAAAAAAAGAAAAACAGTAATTGCAACTTTTTATCTCAGAATTCTGACTTTTTTCTCACAATTGCGAGTTTATATCTCAGAATTGTGACTTTATATCACGCGATTGTGAGGGAAAAAAGTCAGAATTGTGAGATATATATACTCGTAATTACTGTTATTTTTTTATTTAGTGGTGGAAACGGGCTTCCATACGTTTGAATGTGTATATGCGCAGATGCTTAGTTTTAGATGGCAAATTACTTGTCTGGCCCGCATAATACAGAAAAATTAGTTGTTTCCGTGGATCTATGCAACTGGAATCATTTTGATAACGTTTTATCTATACATAGGGAAAGGAAAGGGAAGGAGGTCTTCGCAGGAGAGAGTTTAGTTGACACTTCAGGGCTGCGTTGTCTTCATGTCTAGGCGCAGGTCCTTCATCTCATCTGGATACGGTCTAGATCTGGCAGACTACGGTAAACCTCAGGATAAACAGAGGGAGACTAATATTAGCGTGAATGCCATTCTTATTATGATGTAGCGAGTACATCAGGTGTCATGGGAAGTGTTCCCAGTTCCGGCTGACCTAATTTATGCAGCCAGTGTTGGGGGTAACGCATTACAAATAACTTGAGTTACGTAATCAGATAACTTTTTTCAAGTAACTAGTAATGCATTACTTTTAAATTTACAACAAAATATCTGAGTTGCTTTTTCAAATAAGTAACGCAAGTTACTATGTTTTCCCGTGTATTGACTGACTGCTCTCCCCATGTTGAGAGAAATAGGGTAAGTGCAGAGGTAATGCAGGTTTGCTGTGTAAACATGATGGTTATTGTAGTTCTAGACTAAATGTGAACATGCATTTAAGAGTTTAACTTTCTTCTCTTGTGTCCTATTCTTCTGCAATCCAAAATAGTGGGACAGCTGAAAGGTTTGTTTGAGCTGCGTCTTCTACTGTACAGGAGAGAATTTGCATTTCCTTCAGCCTGAGGCTGATTCATTTCACTTTTGGTGCGAAAGGGCCTTTACATTTGCCAAAAATAGAACTTTTTTTGTCATTATTAAAAAACAAGCAAGCCCAGCCCAGGTGAGAAAAAATAACGCAAAAGTATGTACTGCATTACTTTCCATAAAAAGTAACTAAGTAATGCAATTAGTTACTTTTTTAGTGAGTAAAAGTAACTTTCCCCAACACTAGTTGTAGCTGTGTTGCTTACACCATACCAATGTCAGCCTGGCATGTTTTTAACCTTCTATGGTTTTTAATTGTAACAGTAGCAACCCCACAAGTGTGGTCATGTGTTAAATTGCACTTTAATATTCAAAGTCTTACAGTACTAAGTGGCATACTTAATGTGCTGTACTGAGAAGTAGCTAAATAAACCAGCAGACAATGCATTTACTGTGAACAAGTTAACCACTTTAATTGCCTTTGGTTAAAAAACCAACATGCAAAAGTGCAGACCGATCAACTACAAATAAAATAGCTCAAGAAAAACAGTATCTTCTTATATAAAAAATTAATGTAAATGTACAAAACGGACAATATTAAATTAAATACTTAAATAATGACATGAAATGAACAGATCAGATGGACCTGTAACAAGATAATAATGGTTCAAGAATAATAATAAAAAAAAAAAAATGTTAAGCTGTTATCAGTACCAAGTTTATGGAACAAGCTTATTTTTATTAGAAAAAATGTCTACCCAGGAAAGTTATTTTTACACAGAAGACAAAAACTTTGTATTAATATATTAATATGTCAAGGCTATTTACAGATGTTTAATCAAACATGAACTGCCCTAAAACAAGAAGATATGCTACCTAGGCTATGTTATTTAACTAGCCAGCTAACGTTAGCTCGCAACATAGCCTAGTTTAGTTTACATGAATTTTCTTAACTTACCTTCATCTTGCTGTTGTTTCTCTTCCTCGTGTTTTTCATTTCTCTGCATCAGAGGGATATGTCCTTTTTATGACAGTTTTGCTGCAATGATGGCTCTTCAATCAACTTATTAGTCACAGTCACAGTCTGAGTGTGCTTGCATCCTGCAGCCCGTTAACAATATTGTGGAGGTTTTTTTATATAATATTCTATTTTTGTATAATTACCATAGTCCATTGACATAATATATTACAAAAAAAAGCCATCATTTCATGTGCTCTTGGCCCTATAGCAGCTTTGTACATATATATATTTTTTTAATTGTAGCCTTTTAAAAAGGCATTTGAAATAATAAACTAAGTGCAATGTAGTCAAAAATATTGATTTTTTGATACATATCAAAACTGAAATATCTAAAACGCTTCAATACTCATTTTTCGCAGAATAGTTACATGATACCAGCTGCACTTTCTCGCTCTCTTACCTCTCCGACAGCGAGTTCACACATAAACCCACTTCCCCTGAATATTGTTGGTGTTACAGGGCTTCAATTTCGGCGTGGGATTGCTCGTATTGCGCATAATTTTAGTCATTCCCGCATATATTTTGCTCACACCCAAAGTGTGCGCACATAAAGCCACCTCTCAGTACTAAATTGACTTCTTTTTCGCTGCTTATTGCACTTAAACAGTCAGTTCACAAAATAATGTCAAAATGCTGGTCTTAGCGGGAAATCACGTAAACACAGTCAGTTATGTTTTAAGTGAACGTAAACAGTTGAGAAACAGAATGCATGTGTAAAAGTATAATGGATCCATAGACTTAAAGTGACAGCAGCCTAATATACCTGCTACCAAATTATGAGATAATATTAAAAATATCTATATGGCAGTTTTCCCCAAGGTATTGATGTCAAAATTGTGGCCACTGGCCAGTGAAAATGCTGATTTGCTAGTAACTTTGGAAAACCAAAAAAAAAAAAGTTAATGTCAAACACTGCTTATCAGTGTTGAAAACAGTTGATTTTTTGATGAATAGAAAATAAAAAAAACAGCATTTATTTGAAATAGAAATCTTTTGTAACATTAAAAATAACTTTACTGTAATTATTGATCAATTTTATGTGTCCTAGCTGAATAAAAGTAATCATTTCTTTCCAAAAACAAAAAAACAAACAAACTTTTTGAATGGTAGTGTACGTCACCCTGCCAGAGGACAACTAGTAGTCACAGGAATGTGTTTACATTAAACAGCACCATGTCTGTTATGTGCTTCCTTAAAACTAAATATGTTTTGCATACTTTTGTAACATATTTTGCACTCTATAGCTATTGATGAGCTTGTGTATAAGTTACACAAATAGCATTTGTAAACCTTTAATCCAATAAGTCATGTTTATAAAAAAAAAAAAAAAAAAACTCTAAAACCTTTAAAACCTGTAACATGAAACTGAAAAATAATTAGTGAATTTGCCAGTATTTGGTATTTGCCAGCGCCCTGTTAAAAAGTATTGCTTGTAGTTCCACACAGAAAGTGTGAAATTACAAGAAAACAGGAGACACTGTAACAATGACCTCCTGACTGCAGTGTTTTTGGTTGAAATGTGATGGTGCTGTCTGAGACATAAGGTTCATGTTTCTGTGAAAGTTTTTTTTATACTGGCTTCAGTGAGGTTTCACAAGTTGAGTGTAAAAATATTCTTATTTTGAGCCTTGTGGTTTTTCTGTTTGCAACTACTACCTACTTCCTTGAAAGGGAATGCAAAGAAAAAATGAATAAACAAATGAGGAGGTTAAAATATTAGCCCATGGAGGACTATGACGGAAAGCAAGTGGTGGGAGAGGGGGATGGGAGAGAAAGTAGGTATGAGGGAGGAGACAAATCATTTCAAAGCTAATATCTGCCTGATGCAGTCAGTGAAACTTCAGGGTCAATGAGCAGGCAGTTACTGTGTACAACAGGGTTTGCAAAAGGACGTGACATGAAAGGAAACTAGAGTTGGGTGAGAGAAAAAAAAAGACACTGAAGACAAGACACAAGAGAGACTGCTGTAGAGAAGGAGCAACACCATTTGTAACAGAGAAAAGGTAATTTTTTGCCTTTCTGTTATTCAGATTTCTTTGTTAATTTAATCTGTATTAAAACGTATTTAACCTTATGGTGCTTCTCATATATGGGTCACACTCATACTTCTCCCAGTCAAAAGTGGCCAAACACCTCAAATGTAACCAGTAAAATCAATATGATATATATTGTTCAATAATATTTTTTTTATTTTAAGAGCGTTTTATGGTACTAAGTAATATTTATGCAATGCAATAATTATGATCCATGTTTCCACATTTTTTTTACAATAAACACATTTTACAATAAAATTATTTGACCGTGAGGAGTACAAGTGTGACTTTTTTTGGGACCATTTAACCTTTTCAAATCATGTCAATGATTTTTTATTTTATTTCGTGTGTGTGTGTGAGTGTGTGTGTGTGTGTGTGTGTGTGTGTGTGTGTGTGTGTGTGTGTGTGTGTGTGTGTGTGTGTGTGGCAAGTGCCACAAAAGTCACCATTTGTCATGTCATCCAGGTGAAGTAAAAAAACAATTTCAGTCAAAAGTGACCAAAGAGCACCAGAGCACAACAGAGTTTTATTTGCAAGCGCAATAGATGGAAAGACTGGAAATGAGCTTGCTAATATCTTGAAACCAAAGTGATATTGATCTAATGTTTTTAGCTGGCTGGCTGAAGGTTAAAGATTACCATGCTTGATTTGACATTTTCTCACCCTGCCTATTGAAATAAGGCTTTACAACAGCAACAACTAATCAATTAAACACTTTATAATAAGGTTTTATATGTTAATATTAGTAAATGCAATAGCTAAATTGAAATAATAAACACTAAAATTATTGTTCAGTTAGATTAAGGTTCATTACCACATATAAAGTTTAGGTTGTATTGATTAGCATTAGTTAATGCATTATGAACAAACATGAATTAACAATAAATTAGCATTAACCTAGATTAATATGCTGTAAAACATTTTTTTTCATAGCTCATGATATGTAATGCATTAACTAATGGTAACAAGTTGAACCTTATAAAGTGTTACCATCAGTTTCTCTGTTACAGTCATTATTACAATTCCTCCATTGTAAATACCACAGAGACTATGCACTCCTTTATTTTCATAGTTTGAATTGTGTTGTATTTGTATTGTTACAACAGGGGAAGCTCACTAGATCAAATTGCACTAAAGTGTCTGCCTGCACTTGAATCTTTTTATAAGCCCTAATCTGGTTTTATGTTTAATGAAAATGAATCAGATCTATTATCATGTGAAACCACTTTCACCAGGTGAAATAGCCCAGGGGAGATCATTCTGCTGCATGAAATACTTCAGAGGAATATATCAGAGGAAGACTTTCACTTCCACAAAACCTCCCTCGCTTTTGTAATCATCCGGTGCAGACATTAATGGATTGCACAATCCTTTGACGGAACATCTGCTATAGCTCTCTGTTGAATAGTTTATGTCACTGCAAAAATAATTAGGCTTCTGAGACTGCTCTATGTCTGGCTGAAACAATGAAAATATCTTACAGTTTGTTCAACATTATTGTATGTTTATGTGTGCAGAGATGGAGTACAAAGTTACCGTGGCCACCGGGACTTCCGAATATTCAGGAACCAATAATTATGTGTACATAACTCTGGTTGGAGAGAGAGGAGAGAGTGAGAGAACCGTGCTGGACAATCCAGGCCTAGACTTCTGTAGAGGAGCGGTAAATGACTGTGAATATGTTTGTGTGCTTATGAGAAGCACTTCAATGTATTAAATATTTCTTCCTTATTTTAAAAGGTATTTTATCATTTGTCGTCCTGTTTTAGAACAATGCTAATAAAAAATGATAAGTAAGTTATCACATTTCTCAAAAATGTATAGCTTATCTCTCAGCTTCTGAAAAATAGGGACACGCCGATGTTAAAGGCCCACTGAAGTGCCTTGGAACGCGCAGCTTTATTCACTGTGTTGACGTAATTTCCAATGAAACGGGGAGACGGTGGGATATATCTAGAAGCCCCTCCCCTTTTTTCAAAATAGCAATTCACCTAGATCACAGTGTTGAGCTTGTAAAACCAAATTTTTTCCTCATAATCTCTAACCGTTTCTACTCCATATTGCTTTAAAATATAGCATTGTTTGTAGAACGTTTTGTGGTCTGTGCCAACTTGCGCGTATGATCCGCTCTGTGCTCTCATGTCTCTGGAGCAGACTGTGCTCACGCAGCGGCGGTTCACGTCACACTAACGTGAAAACGGACTTCATTCGCATCAATGGAAAGCATATTTACACTGTCTGATTCGTTCCCTATCCTCTATATAGTGCACTATGTGCCATTCACCAACACACAACAAATGATCGATTTTAGCCGCAGCTTCAGCGTCTGTTTATAGTGTAGGAGGGGGCAGGACTTCAGATTCTAGAGAGCATTTGATTGGACAGAAGATTTGATGAGAAGCTGAAGTGCGCGGTGATGTCATGAAAATCCGTGATCCATTTTAGCGGAAGTGAGAGACTAAGTTTTGAACGCTTGTATCTCCTAAATGCTAATTTTGTCATTGTTTTGGAACACACCAGCTTATTCTTAACCTTAAAGGGTTAGTTCACCCAAATATGAAAATAATGTTATTTATTACTCACCCTCATGGCGTTCCACACCCGTAAGACCTTCGTTAATCTTCGGAACACAAATTAAGATATTTTAGTTGAAATCCGATGGCTCAGTGAGGCCTCCATAGCCAGCAATGACATTTCCTCTCTCAAGCTCCATTAATGTACTAAAACATATTTAAATCAGTTCATGTGAGTACAGTGGTTCAATATTAATATTATAAAGCGACGAGAATATTTTTGGTGCGCCAAAAAAAACCCCAAAATAATGACTTATATAGTGATGGCCGATTTAAAACACTGCGTCAGGAAGCTTCGGAGCGTTATGAATCAGTGTATCAAATCAGCGGTTCGGAGCGCCAAAGTCACGTGATTTCAGCAGTTTGGCGGTTTGACACGCGATCCGAATCATGATTCGATACGCTGATTCATAACGCTCCGAAGCTTCCTGAAGCAGTATTTTGAAATCGGCCATCACTATATAAGTCGTTATTTTGTTTTTTTTTGGCACACCAAAAATATTCTCGTCGCTTTATATTAATATTGAACCACTGTACTCACGTGAACTGATTTAAATATGTTTTTAGTACATTAATGGATCTTGAGAGAGAAATGTCATTGCTTGCTATGGAGGCCTCACTGAGCCATCGGATTTCAACAAAAATACCTTAATTTGTGTTCCGAAGACTTACACGAAGGTCTTACAGGTGTGGAACGACATGAGGGTGAGTAATTAATGACATTATTTTCATTTTTGGGTGAACTAACCCTTTAAGGCTAACATATTCATACTAAAAGCTAAAAAACTTAAATTTTGATTTCAGGGGGATTTTAAAATTCTGACCGATAATGTTAAGCCAGTAATTATTGGCTGATAACTGATAAATAAAATTCTATACTATTTTGTCTAAATAAATTAAAAATAAAACACAAAGCTAAAATCAGTCATTTTTAAAAGCAACAAGTGTATGTAGACATCATAACATAATGCACCGTATGAACAATAGATAATCATTCTGAGATTTGCTAAAGATTACATTTAACAGTGTTATTGAATTATTAGTGTTTTTAAAAATTAACTTTAAGTGATCAATAAATGATAGCCAGTGTTGAGGAAAATTGCTTTTAAAAAGTAATGCATTACAGTATTATTGGCAAATATAAAGGCCCTTTCACACCAAAAGTGAAATGAAACAAACAAACCTTTCAGCTGTGCTGCCATTCTGGATTAAAAAAGAATATGATACAGAGGAGAAGAAAGTTCAGCACTCTTACTTCAGCAATAAAAAAAAAAAAAAATAAATAAAGAAATGTAATGTTTATCTAAAGTCATTTTTGCTTATTAGTATTGTTGAATTGGATCATCAAAGGTCAGCAGCAAAGACATTGGTTAATAAAGTGAAACTAAACAATAATAAATGAAAACATCTCTATTTCCATCATTTTGTAGGTGGATGATTACACAGTTAGCAGCGCTGCTGATTTGGGTCCCCTGATAATGGTGCGCCTGGAGAAGCAGAAGTACTGGGTGGAGGATAACTGGTTCTGCCGTTATGTGAAAGTCAGTGTACCTGGACAAAGATGCAGCTATACTTTTCCCTGTTACCGCTGGCTGGTGGGAGATGGAGTGGTAATAGAGCTCAGAGAAGGCACAGGTCAGTTATAGTGAGCTGCTCATGCAGCAACAACTAAGATACAAATCTGAGAATAAGATAAAACCCTATGATTAACAGCTCAAATCTGGTTTCTCGTGCTTTCATAGCCAAAAAGCTAAGTGACGACACCTTGCCACTTGAGATAGCTCACAGAAAGGCAGAGCTTCAGGAGAGGCAGAAAACATACAGGTCTCCTTGGAAACTGCATACACTGAACTTATCACCATGTTCCTATCTTTGTAAAGAATGTACTCTTCACAAATCACTGTTAAACTCCATGTCTCACCTGTCAGATGGCTTGCGTGGGCCCCCGGCATTCCAAAATGCATTGATGCCAAGTCAGAGGCCGATCTCCCCCAGGACGTTCGCTTCGACAACGAGAAGCGCAGTGACTTTGTGGGATCTCTTCACTATGCGTGAGTTAAAATGCACTACAGGTTTTTCTCAAGTATGATGCTTTATTAAAGTGACCTGATATTTTAAGGTGCATAATCATGTGTGTTCCTCTAATGATGTGTCATTCCATCTAACCACCAATTCATTTGTCCTTCCCATCTGCCTGTCAGGCTTTTGGAGCTCTCTCTGAAAAAACTGGCAATCAAATTCGGAAAGTCTTGGAATGACCTGGATGATTTCAAAAGGATCTTCTGGAAGCTAAGAAGCCCTATAGCTGGTAGCAAATTAATCTGTACAAAAAAATGTTTGTTGTTTTGTGCCAAATACTTTAGTTACCACAGAATTTGTATTTTACTTCATTCCCTGAAAGCTCTCTTCCCAGAAAATCTGTCATATTGACTCATAATTCTATATGACCAATCACAAATGAATGGCATTTCACAATGGCATGTTAAAATTTCACATTTACACCCACTCTTGAATAATAAATGTTCAAACGGCACTTAACCCTATTTAAACTCTGGATGACTGTAATGTTAAATTTTGGTGCTGAAGGTATAAACTGTGAAACATTAGATGCTAGAAAATGAACAATCTATTCAGTTTATCAAAAGAAAACCAATAATAAACTAAACAGCACTTCCCTCATAAAATACTCTTGAGCTTTTGTACATTTGCATAATTTCACTCAATGTTTCAGTGTTATCTGGAGTAAAGAAAAGACCCTGTTAATCATTGATTTTTTACAATACAGCATATTTAAAACAACCAGAGCAGACATTTACAGTACACAGAAAGATAAGCCGTTATCAAGTCTGTCGAGAGCTGTATTGGCATAACATTATTTACCTCATAAATATGTTTATGTTTAAATGCTAATTCAGGCCAGGGTTTTTGTAGTGTGAAATCCTGAAACTTGTTTCAGCTGTTTATTAATTGAGTTTGACTGCTTTGAAATGATCATTGCTGAATGAACCAACATGTTATAATATCATATATGCTTTAAATAAGATAAAGCATAGAAATGTAATAGACCTAAACTCCTTATGTAGCTTAAATGTTACTAAAATCTTTTTCAGAACGTTTATACAGTAAGTTAGAAATGTTATTAAATGAATAACATGAATTTGTGATGAATATTCTGTTCAGAATACACCATGAAGCACTGGAGAGAAGACTGGTTTTTTGGTTACCAATTCATGAACGGCTCAAACCCACGGATGATTACCAAGTGCAAGGAGTTGCCCTCGAACTTCCCTGTCACTGGAGACATGGTGCAGTCCTCTCTGATACCTACAACCACTTTGAAGGAGGAACTCAAGGTGAGAGTTAGTGTTTACTTTCTTAAAGGGTTAGTTCACCCAAAAATTTAAATTATGTCATTACTCACCCTCTTGTCGTTCCACACCCGTAAGACCTTCGTTCATCTTCGAAACACAAATTAAGATATTTTTGATGAAATCCGATGGCTCAGTGAGGCCTCTATGCCAGCAAGTTAATTTACACTTTCAGTGCCCAGAAAGGTACTAAAAACAAAGTTAAAACAGTTCATGTGAATACAGTGGTTCTACTTTAATATTATAAAGTGACGAGAATACTTTTTGTGCGCCAAAAAAAAAAAAAAAAAAAACGTTTCAACAATATCTAGTGATGGGCGAAAACACTGCTTTTGAATCTTTTGTTTCGAATCAGTGGTTCGGAGCGCCAAAGTCACGTGATTTCAGCAGTTTGGCATTTTGACACGTGATTCGAACCACTGATTCGAAACAAAAGATTCAAAGCAGTGTTTTGAAATCGCCCATCACTAGATATTGTTGAATAAAGTCGTTATTTTGTTTTTTTGGTGCACAAAAAGTATTCTCGTCGCTTTATAATATTAAGGTAGAACCACTGTACTCACATGAACTGTTTTAAATTTGTTTTTAGTACCTTTCCGGGCCTTTTGAAAGTGTAAATTAACTTGCTGGAATAGAGGCCTTACTGAGTCATTGGATTTCATCAAAAATATCTTAATTTGTGTTCCGAAGATTAATGAAGGTCTTACGGGTGAGGAAAGACATGAGGGTGAGTAATTAATGACAGAATTTTCATTTTTGGGTGAACTAACCCTTTAAATACAAATTGGAACAGTGAATCTAATAGACCAATCTCAAATATTCAGTTTATTTCTAAGCTGCTTGAAAAAGTGGTCACTGCTCAACTTCAAACCTATTTGTCATCTTACAACCTCTATGAATGTTTCCAGTCTGTCTTTCGCATTCTCCACAGCACTGAGACAGCACTTCTTGGGGTTGTCAATGATCTCCTTATGGCCTTTGACTCACGCTCTATCTGCTTTTTAATTCTATTAGACCTTTCTCTGGCATTTTACACAATCTCTCAAAGTATTCTCATTTCATGACTCTCTGCTCTTGCTATCTCTGGAACTGCCCTATCCTGGTTCACTTCCTACCTGTCTGATGGACAGCATTACATCTCTATACGCCAGGCTAATTCCACTACTGCCCCTGTCTCACACGGTGTTCCCCAGGGTTCTATTCTTGGACCTTTACTCTTTATAATCTACATGCTTCCATTAGGTAATATTATCCATCATCATGCTTACATTGCTACACAGATGTCATCCACTTTACATCCATTTTCAACACACTGCTCCTTTCCCCACCAACTTCATATCGGCTTGTATTGAGGGCATAAATGCATGGATGACCAGTAATTTTCTCAAACTCAACACCGATAAAAACAGATCTACTTCTTGCTGTTGGTTCTCCTCGAATTATATCCCGTTTCTGTGTTGACAATGTTAATATCACTGGAGTCCTGGTTTGACCTTCCACCACTGTTAAAAACCTGAGTATAATCTTTGATTATGAATCTTTGATCTTCTCTCTCCTTCCTTCCTCACATTTCCTCACTGATCAAGTCTACCTTCTTTCATTTCCGTAATATCATTTGTTTACGTCCGTTTTTAAAGGGTCATGAAACCCCCCCTGTTTTAGCCTGGTCGTTCACACCTCAAAGCTTTAAAACTCTGTGAAAATGGGCGTGTAAAGCTCTGGAAAAGTGGGAGTGTAGAGTGGGGGAAGAGGGGAGAGAACAACCAATAAAACACAGACCTACAACACACTCATTATACAGAATAATGAATATTAATATATGAGCACGGAGAACAATGACAACAAACTCCCAAGCACAAGGGAGAAATGCAAAAGAATATTTAAAAGGGCTATAATACTTTGATTACGTTTACGAGCACTGCAGTCTGATAAACGACACATAGTTTAACACAGAAAGAATAAAGACATAGTTTATTTTTTTCTCCATTGTTCTAAATCAGTCTTTTGTCTATCAGAATAATCGTGTCACCACTTTCACTGTATCAGTGTCCAATTTGCACATATATTTCGAAGAAGACTTGATGAAATATGTGTTCATACACCGTGCTGGTTCATGTTTGGTGCAGGAGAAAGTGTGAAATATGTCTATAAAAACTTTAAACACGGATACTTTATTCTGTATATGAGCTATGAGCCACGTGGCTAAACTCATCGCGAAACCGATCGTATGCGCTCTCCGCTTGTAACATTGTATTCTTCATGTGCTCGTATTCAAACTCCAGTTGTGACCGCATCGCAGGCAAAATACAAACAACACTCGTGCTGCTGTGCTGAGGGAAACATACACACGGCTCGCATGTCCGAACGCAGAGGTGAATGAACAGCACTTTTGTGACATTTGAATTCTCCGCTGTAATGCGATCTCATGCGAACATATTTTCCATTTGTGCTGGTAGATTACAGCAAAACAAACCACATGCACCCAAACTTCTGCTCTGGTCGCGTCACAGGAAAACACATTTTTGTGTTGTAGCACTGAGGAAACAAGCACCTATGACCCATGTCTCTGAATGGCAAGAGACAGAGGCAAGAGAAGTGATACTTCCTCATGCATAATACCGCAATTATAACATACTACAGCGCAGTCATTGGATTGAATGAGCTTTATGTCATGAATAAATGCAGAGAAACATCAAAAACGGTTGACGTCAGCATGTTCGACCAGCCCATACTGGAGCCAATCAGCACTCCGGATCTTGCCGGTAGTACACGATGACGTCAGATTTTGTGACGTTGCTCCAACTTTGCTTTTCAAACAGGAAGACAGAAATCGCTCTGAAAAATGCAAAAATAACTAATTTCAACTTTTAAACAAAATTAATGAGTACCTTTAGTGTTTTCAATGATGTGCAGCCTATACATATCTATTCACAGCTCAAAAAATGTGTTCTGGGGTTTCATGACCCTTTAAATATCGATGCTGAGACCCTAGTTCATGCTTTCATTACTTCTCGGCTTGACTACTGTAATTCTCTTTTCTATGGCTTACCCAACACAAAATGATTTCAAAACCCACCTATCTTTTCGTTTCTCTGATCCCTAACTATATGATCTGTTCGTGTTATGTATGTTATTATATCTACACTTAGTGTATCTGTATTTTCTCTTTGCCTGCTGTCCTGTTTACTTGTTGTAATATTGTAAAGCGACCTTGAATTTGCTGAAAGGCGCTATATATATATATATATATATATATATTTAAAAACGTATTATTATTATTATTATTATTATCATTATCAATGTTTCTTTGTCTCTCCTACTGAAGAAAGGAAATATATTCCTGGTTGATCATGCAATAATGGATGGGATTCCTGCCAATGTAATAAGAGACAAGACACAGCACATAGCTGCCCCACTTTGCTTACTGTATGAACACCCTGAGAAAGGTCTCATTCCCATTGCCATACAGGTAAAACCTTTTAATATGCATTAAATAATAATATGAGATGAATCTAGAGCAGACACAAATTTCTATGCCATAAATGTTTATGTGCAACAGCTGTAAACATGAATTTTGCTGATATGTTCATAGTACATTCTCAAAAAAAGGTACAAAAGCATTCACTGGGGCAGTAGTTTCTCAAAAGTACCTTGTTTACCCCTAAATGGTGCATATTAGGTGACATCTTTGTACCTTTTTTTCTGTGGGTGTAACATTATGCGGGGTTCATCCAGGAATGGACTGACAGTGACAAGCACTGATGTAAGTAACTGGAACGACTGATTGTTTTACTCCATTTCTTTCAGCTTGAACAGAAACCTGATAAGGACACACCCATATTCCTACCTAGCGATCCACCTCTGGCCTGGTTATTGGCTAAGATGTGGGTTCGTCATGCTGAATTCCAGGTCTTTCAGGTGTTATCACATCTGCTACGCACACACTTGGTGGTAGAAGTGATCTGTATTTCCACCTTACGTCAGCTGCCTGCTGTTCACCCTATATATAAGGTTAGAGGAAGTCAACAGAACGTACTTTTTAGGAAAGATACATTTGCATGTTTCAAAGCAGGTTTAAAGTTAGCTAATCACTGATGCATTAAAATCACTGGCCATTTATTAAACTGTCCAGTTGAATTTTATATTTAGGGTCTTCTTCACTCTCTTTTTCTGTTGTTTTTTTCTCTCATTGCAGCTCTTGGCTCCACACTTGAGGTATACGCTTGAGATTAACTGTCGTGGCAGAACACAGCTCATCTCCCCAGATGGCATCTTCAAAAAGGTGAGCATCCTCAAACAATAAAGCCCACAAAAATACACTTTTTAGCTCTCTACTTTTTATCACCCCCTCAAACCAACCAACCACAAACAAACTGTTAAAGAGTTAGTTCACCCAAAAATGAAAATTCTGTCATTAATTACTCACCCTCATGTCGTTCTACACCTGCAAGACCTTCGTTCAACTTCAGGACACAAATTAAGATATTTCTGATAAAATCCGATGGCTCAGTGAGGCCTGCATCACTAGCAAGACAATTAACACTTTCAATGCCCAGAAAGCTACTAAAGACGTATTTAAAACAGTTCATGTGAGTACAGTGGTTCAACCTTAATATTATAAAGCAACTAGAATACTTTTTGTGCGCCAAAAAAACAAAATAATGACTTTATTCAACAATATCTAGTGATGGGTGATTTCAAACCACTGCTTCACGAAGCTTCAAAGCTTTACGAGTCTTTTGTTTTGAATCAGTGGTTTGGAGCACGTATCAAACTGCCAAAATCACGTGATTTCAGTAAAAGAGGCTTTGTTACGTCATAGGTGTTTCGAAATTTCAATAGTTCACGTGACTTTGGCAATTTGAAACATGCTCCGAACCACTGATTCAAAACAAAATTATAAATATGCATTAAAATACAGTAAAACAGTTCATTTAAAATAACTGTTTTTAATATCTTTATTATCACATGATTCTTCAGAAAACATAATGTGCTGATTTGGTGCTGTGGGATTACAAATTTAAGTATCTGTTTAAGACCTGCTGATCCTGCGTTCTGACATAACCTCACATGAAAACTAAGGTGAAGTACATTGTATTTAGCATTTAAGGTTAAGATGATGTCATCAGATTAATGATTCTGTTAAGCAAAGTTTCTAGCAAGAGGTTTCTGCCAGTCCTGTTCTCTTTATTGTAAGTCAAATGAGCCAGGTTACTGAGACTCTCAACCTTTGACTTTAATGGCCCCAGTCTTTGAAGCTGCAGCTAGTGTTTATGATCATAATGACCTAAGGTGTGGACTTCTCTTTTGTATGGTACTATTATGCTGTTTGGATTGGGGCTTGTAAAACTCCAAAGTCTGGGCTAATAATTGTTTACATTCTTTGCATACTTTGTTTAAGGTTGTGACCTGAGTGCTGTCTTCATTTGTAAAGACTGCCTCCCAAAATGAGTATAAAACTACAACGTATAGCTTCCTTAAAGATTGCAGCTACCAACAGTATGTTCTCAATAAAGAATCCTGCTGAAAATACAACCAAGTCTCCTGGTTTCCAACAGTGCCCAAAAAACATTACTTATTTTTATGATTGTTGAAAACAGTTGTGCTGCTTAATATTTTTGTGGAAACATGGTACTGTAAATAATATTATAAATGTCTTACTGTCACTTTTGATCAATTTAATGCATCCTTGCTGAATAAAAGTATTATTTTATTTTCAGTAGTATAAAACTCACTCAGTTGGTTATAAATTCAAAAATTGTGTTTTCCAGGTGGTATCAACAGGTGGAGATGGACTCTTGATTTTGGCACAGAGAGAGTATAAAGTATTGACCTATCGCTCCCTCCAGCCCAGATTTGACTTCTTGGACAGAGGGGTCACTAAACTAAGAGACTATTTCTACAGAGACCATTCTCTGATGCTGTGGGATGTGATTCAAAAGTAATTTAATCAAATAGAAATTCTTCATTCAGTGCGTTTAATTCTTATGAATGTGGCTGTATTGTAGACATCATTCTTTCAGACATTTTCACATGAATGAAGCGGTGTATATACAAATACAATTCCTGAACAAACAGACCTATTTCCTTAAAAGCTCTTTTTCTCTCAGTTTTGTTTCAGGAATCATTTCCTTGTACTACAAGAGTGATAGCGAAGTGGAACAGGACTCAGAACTTCAGGCCTGGATCAGTGATGTGGCTGTGGAGGGCTTTGTGGATGTGCCTGGTTTTGGTAAGATATGAATGCATGATTGCATCACTGAACTCACAAATGTCTTGTTTTGGATAAATGATATGGGTTAATAATCTTAAGAAGTGTATTTATTTAGGCTTGACAATATACACTACCGTTGAAAAGTTTGCGGTCAGTACAATTTATTTTAAAGTGATTAATACTGTTATAAGGATGCATTAAATTGATTAAGACATTTATAATGATACATTTGATTTCTGTTTCAAATAAATGCATCAAAGAATCCTGAAAAAATGTATCAGTTTCCACAAATATATTAAGCAACATTTTTTTTTCAACTGATAATAATAAGAAACATTTCTTGAGCACCAAATCAACATATTAGAATAATTTCTGAAGGATCATGGCACTGAAGACTGGAGTAATGGCTGAAAATTCAGCTTTTCCATCACAGGAATAAATGACATTTTAAAAAATTATTTAAAATGGAAAACCATTATTTTAAGTTGGAATGATATTTCACACTAGGGGAGAGCGGGGTAAGATGAGCCATTGTTTTACTTATGTGGTCCTCAAGATAAGGGAAAATGAGGCAGAAGTACAATGAAAGTATTTAAAGTAATTTCAGGATGTTTCCTGTCATTTTAAATGATCAGAATACATCTATGACAAAGGGTTCTAAAAATATGGCTTCTTATAAAAAAGTGTTCCTCTGGCTCAATTTACCCCAGGTTAGGGGTAAGTTGAGCCGAGTCAGTAGGTAGGTGTAAACTGACCATCTAACTAAATCTGAATCAAACTCATGTGAAATTTTTAAAGATAATGTACCTATTTTAAAAACTAATTTAATAATTAAATTTTCTTTTATAAATATTCTTTGTAAAAATATTTTACAAATATTTCTTTTTTTAAAGCTAAATTAAACAACATAAAACCAACCAAATGAAGTTGAAATTTCAGTATCTTTAATTGTTTGCATTTCTGAAACAATATGTTGAACATTAAAGTTGTAACCTTGCCATAAACAGACTAAACAGAGAGTTTGTTGAGTAAAATTAAATAAAAACTAAATAATAATGAATAAATGTCACTGAAACTAATAAACATTTTAGTTGAAAGGTTCTTGACATGGTAGTTTTTCTGCAATGTCGATCATGTTAGGCCGTTAGAGACTACAGGTGGAAAGATATATTTGATTAAACATCCTCTGGTTCGTATCAGAGAAGGATTTGGTGTACTTGTACACTATTCCTATCAAATAAACTTGAAAATAAGGATAAACTAAACCAGTTGCGTAATATTACATTGAAATGACACCAGTTTATACTTCAGATTTAACCTAAATTCATTGCCTTATGGTGGGGTAAGTTAAAACGCTGGCTCAATTTACCCCACAGCATTTGGCTCACTTTGCCCCATAGCTGCCATTTTAGGAAAAGCTAGCTAGCTTACCAATTCAGAATAATATTTAGCTAAATGACTTGCATGGTTTTATACGTTGCTAAATCACCATATTTATGCATCATAAATAGTTTTAGACCTGAACAAATTTGCTTTGATGAAACAGCCATTACATCTGTTATGTTAAAATTTTACTTTGACAAGCCAAAAACTGTTTTTAAAGTAAATAAGCGACTTCCACTCCTCTCATGTGCTTCTCCTTTTCACAGTCTGGCAGAAATGATGGGTGGTTCTAAAATATATGGTGACATGACAATAAAATAGTAAGGTTGCCAAGATACAGGGGGTGGGTCAACTTACCCACTGGCTCATCTCACCGCACTCTCCCCTACTGCTGTTTTTACTGTATTTTCTATTAAATAAATGCATAAACCATAAAACAAGAAAAGGAAGTAATAAAGAACATAGAGGATAAAGATACAGTGCCCCCAAGTGGTCACTAGCAGAAGATACATGTCCATGATGCTCAAGATATTGTGCTAAAACACAAAAGGAACTATTTCAAATAAACTGTAACTGTTTCATAGTATGTGTCTCATCAAAATGAACAACATGAGCTAAATAAATGGCTCTTGAAATTGACTATTAGGAGTAAAAACTGTCGTTTCTTGCATGTCAGGCCTAGCCAGTGAGCTAAAGACAAAAGAAGAACTGATCACACTGTTAAGCGTGGTGATCTTTATCAGCACAGCACAACATGCTGCCACAAACAATGGACAGGTAACAAACACATCTCTAATATTTTATCATATCAAATCTAAAAACGTACTTTAAAGACATCAGACATGCTTTTTTTTTTTTTTTTTACACTATATTGAATACAGGTTAGCAGAAATACAATCATTAACAGGGAGTGTATTCATTTATATTCATTTTTACTCAAATGTATTGATCATCCAATGAGTTACGAACAGTCTAAATGTAGATGATTTAATGTAATATTTGCCATTATAGTTTTTCAAGATTTTTCAGTTTTGTCATACAATTTCTAGTGTTAAAATTGCCCCTAACCTCACAGTAAAGATAAAATCTGGTTTTAGGTGCCAGAAATAAGTTTAAATTCACAGGCATTACTTGTATGTCATCACTATAGCTTGACTGTGATCACTGTTGATCTTTCTCTCTGTACTGTAGTTTGATTGGTGTGCATGGGTACCCAACACACCCTGCACCATGCGGCACCCTCCACCAACAGATAAGGATGCTGTCACCATGGGCCTGATCATGGACACACTCCCTGATATCAGCCAGTCCTGTGTTCAAATGGCCATCACATGGCATTTGGGCCGACCACAGCCAGATGCGGTGGGTCAACAGCGCTTGTCACAATTGTGCTTTCACATCATTTATGGTTGTATAAAGTACAATATAAAACTCCTACAGTTTAACACCAACATTGATCAAACCTGCCTGCAACTTTCTAGTAATCCTGAAAGACGTTGTTCAAGCGTGTTTGATTAGGGTTGGAGAAAAGTGAACCTCGCTCGAAGGCCAGAGTTGAGAATCACTAATATAATCCAAATTCATAAGTAACTTGAAAGATCTGAAAGACATTTCTTCTCATGAAGCATTAATATGAATTAGCCTTACAGTAACAACTGTTTCTTCTCTTTCCTTCAGATCCCGATGGGTCAGTACATGGAACAGTACTTTACTGAGCCTGCTGCTTTGAAGGTGATTGACAAATTCAGAAAGGAGCTGAAGGAACTGGAGGAGCAGATAATAGCTCAGAACGAGGGACTAGAACTGCAGTATCTCTACCTGTGTCCAAGCCGCATGGAAAATAGCATCACCATTTAGAGAAACTCTCATTTGAAATATATATGTATATGCATCTGTGAAAATTTTCCTGAGTAGGTCAGCTAAAACTTAAAATTAGCACACATTCAATTAACACCCAAAGTGCCTTTCCTAGATATAGCTAAGACCAGTGCCTTTCTCAGGAAAGTCATCTATTGTAACAGAAATACTATGGCATAATTATGACATTTATTTAGTTTGTAACATTTTTTTAAAGCATCAGTGCATTAAGTTTATTTTTGTTTTTATATACTTTTTAAACTTTATATTTAAAAGGCACTGTACTGGACTGGTTTCTCTGGATTTTTACTAACCGCTGTATTCTTAATAATTGCCATCAGCTTCATAAATTGCACTTTATATATACACAGATTACATTCTTTTTCCAGATGAAAAATGCATTATTATTACTATACTACTTTCCTAACAGCTATTTGAAAAAACATGCCTTGTACAGATACATTCCATTGCAAATAAAGTCAGATTCCTTATTTCATATAGAATTGTTTTATTACCATTTAATTTCTGCATCAAACATTTAGAAAAATTACACATGTAAAACTGGAGATGAAGTTCTCATCTAAAAGATGGTTTGTAATTTCAGAACCATGTATACTCCGAGACAAGGTCTACACTTGTAAATTTCCAGTGTCAAACTGCATAATCAAAATCTTGAATCATTTATTGAGAAAACAGAACCAATGTGACCACGTAAATTTCCATTCAATGTTAATTAATAAGATTGGATATTTGGCAGGTGTGCAAGTATAAATAAGAATCAAATCATTTATCAACAGCATTTGAGGATAACCAATATCTTTGAAGGATTCGGTAGGTCCACAGATCAAAATAGCACTATAAAAGGCAAATAGTGAGGTACTAATCATAATGGTCAATCTCACTCATCTTGTATTTAATGAAAGGCATCAAGATAGAAAGGCAAGAAAGAAAAGCACAGTAAAATACATAATCTTAGTCCATCTTAAATATCCACACTCATTTAAGCATCATTTTAAGGCAAATGCTGAGTTATTGCATACAAACACAAGGGAATTTAGAGGTAGAGTTAAACTCCAATCACTAGGTGGTACTAATGCACCAGATATTCCTTGCGCTTGTTCAGGCGAACCTGACAAAATGATAGAAATCCTATGCCAACGTAGATTACAGCTGCAATGAAGCAATTGTATCCAACTTGGTTGTACAGTTTATGGATGTTTTGCAGTGCCGTCTGACTGAAATCAGAGAAAAGAACATTGGTTTGAAATTAGCCTAAAACATTTTTGACTAGACTGGACTACACATTTGGACAGGGGCGCCACAGTCATAGCCACTATCATGAAGTCTTGTGAGTACATGTGACATTCCCTATGCTAGACAGATTTATTTTCCAGGGTGACTAAATGAGTAAATGGCAAAAGGAACTCACTCGTTGCTTATGTCTTCATCTGTGAAAGGCACATCCTCTATGAGCACAGCTGAATGTGTGGTGAAAAAAATCCCCAGCATTGCCTAAGAGAAATCAGACAGAAAATGTTAATTATGGTGTGGGGATTTATTTATTCCACCACTGGCACTGTCTGCTAGTTTTCATATTCAGGATATGATTTTTTCCCATGACTTTTTTTTCCATGACTCCAATAGCTTGTAGTGACTTGAATAAGGATTTTTGCAAATAATTTATAAAGATAGGACACACAAAGAGCAATTTGGAGCTGAATAAATACTTTAGCTAAGAAAAAAAATGATATTGACTAGAAAATTTCATTGCTTTCCAGGCCTGGAAAACAAACTTTTAAAAATTCCCTTTTCAAGAACAATATGAACCCTGCATGTTGTTGAAATTACGTGTGGAGGCAATGTACTCATTACTACAGCTAAAAAGGGTAAATAATTGTATTTTAATGGCCTTTCAGCATGTATAAACAATGCATAGAAAACACAACAACAGTGACACAATAGAGAATATTGAACTTACCAGCATAATAACACCCCACATACTCAGAACCAGTCCACATGCTGCCAGTTTAGGACCGCAGAAAAGCAAAGAAGCCATTTCTATAATAAATGCTTGTCAGGTTTCGTTTACCTAGAGATGCCAAAGGACAGTTTCAAAATAAAATAAACTTCATACGACCGTCATTTGAACTTTTATAAGTTGCTCTAAGTTTTTCTGGTCTCGGTAAAGTCGATATCAACAGTCACCCGATAAGTCAGCTGACTTTAGAGGAAGCGGAAGTAGAGTGACGGCAGAGTGCAACGTCATAAAGAGTTTGAAACAAACTTTTAGCTCTTCGTAAAAAATATTCTGAGCGCTTCAACTGTTTGTTCACCTCCATTCCAGTCATCCTTTACTTGGTTTATGCAGTTAAACGGATAAAATTAACACCAGCAACTTTTCATTATTTCGAGGATTTAAATGTTCCGTGAAATATGAAGTTTTTTAAAGAATGTTTTGTCCTAAACCGAGGCTTCATCGAAATGTTAAGTAAATACAATCAAAACCCAGTAGTTCACCGATGGTTGCTGTCACAAATTAAGCATGCTTAGACTTGCTGACATTTGACACCCAACCCCAAACAGTTTTCTTTTCGTCTTAAAAAATAGACATGGGAAATAAACATTTGTTTATTAGGAGGACTACATGCTATGATTTGAAAGATTATCGACTAATCTTTCCTCATGATTGCAAATGTCTGAAACTAGACACCTGAAGTGGTTACTTTTATTACTCTTCGCTCATTCTCCTCCCTTTCACGTTCTCTCCCCATAACAAAACGTCGCCAAATTCCTTAAGTTTTTGATGTCTGCGTTGAGGATTTTTAAGGAACAAAATGTTGGATTGATTGAACTAATGAAAAAACGAAAAAACTCTGCATAGTATAACCTTCTAAATACGAAGGAGCGGAAAAGAGAAAGAAATTCATCTCCATGGATGAAAAAGAGTGAAAAGGATAAACGAAGACGAGGAGGGCGCGTAACGGGTCAGCACGGAGGAAAACAAGTTATAAAGTCTAAGAAAAGTAGGAAAATGTGTGAGTTTTGACTTGTTGGACCGGAGTACAGAATTTGCAAACACATTCCACCAAAAAAGTAAGTATACCTCTAAAAAAACTAAGCGATACACAATTTTAGGATACATCATGTCAGTTTAATACGTGGCCAAACGTGATAGCACCAGGCTACATAAGATTACAAGACTTTAAAATAATTATGAATGTATATAGAATATGGAAATGTTTTCGTGTTTATGACCTAATTTCTAAACTAGTCAGTATTTTCAGAGTAAATGTTTTGGGATATTGCAGTTTCTGAGGAAATACGTCAGATGACTCCTCATGTTCTGGATGTTGTAACGTTTCAAGGGGGAAAAAAATGATAAAATGTTCCGTTTATAATATTCTGTAAAAGACGAACAAAACACAGATGTTGCTTGACAAGCCGTTTTAGCAAGTAAAATGTTACTAGTTACAACTGAAATACACACTTAGTTGTCTAATATTTATTGACTATTGTGTGTTTAATGAAAAACTAAGAAAACTGTGTATAGTAACTATTTTGAGTATTTAAGTTACTAGAATAAATACTAGTACTTCATAAATAAATACTAAACTAAAATGGAATAGGTACCAGAAATAATCTGAATACATACTAGTCTGGGTGATGTATGAACCACAGAACCCTACAGAACTGGTAATTAACAGTAATTAAAAGTTGAATAATTTCTTGTCACTATTGGGACTAGAAGCAAATGAATAAATGCTAGTATAGACTAAGTACTAGCATCTCATTGAATAAATATTAGTGAAAAAAGATACTAGCTGCTTTTGTATTATATTCTACTGATTAAGAAAAGGACTATAAACATATATACTTGTTAATTTTAATGAGTAAATGTTAAATAAATGTCTTGATCTGATGATGCCAGTTTCTCTTACAGAACTATAAGAGGCAGCTTCTCTCATAGTATCTCCTTAAACATGTGGTGTTATAGAAATAACAAAATTTTTAACCTAAAATATATTGACTACTTGATCTTCAGAGGCCTTGTGCTCCTCTCATTCTGTTAGGGGTCGTGGGAATGGATGGAGAAAAAGAAAAAGAGCGCGAGAGGGGAAATGAAAAAGAGAGTGATGAGACAGAGGAGGATGCAGAAGGGGCAGCCTTATTATGGCAAGAGGGATATCCTGAAGATGACCTGGGCTTACCCATCATGCACTGGGAAGATCTGAGCCTTCGTATTGCTGAACTTGAGAAGCAACAAGAGGAGAGGAGACAGAGGGAAAAGGTCTAAATGAAAGTCATCTGCATTAAATTGTAAAAGATGAAAAACAGATGACACATTTTGTTTTGGACTGACAAGAGCTACAATCTAATTATTTGACTACTTATCTACAGTAACAGCCACTATGAATTCATACTAAAAGGTTTTTCTGCAGGACTTGGACAGGCTGACAGTAGACTGGCCAGAAATCAGAGGGCTGAGCAGTCACAGAGAAACCTATGAGGACATGGAGGACGATTGCAACAGTCGTCTGACTTCTCTGACATCAAGGTCACACAGATTTCATAAATCCTAGCTACTGAATTTGAGTAAAATCTTTAGCAACTATGCTTTATTATTCTAGGCTCCAGAGCCAGATGAATCTACAGCTGTGCTTCATCAATAACAGTGAAAGTGAGGAGGAAGAAGAGGAAATAGAGGCAAAGAAAGAGGTGAAATAAATTGCCAGTTTGCCACACTGCATTTTTTTTTTTTTTTTTTTTTTTACTGTTGCTGGGTGTGGGTGGCAACATAATGTGAACAGTGTGAACAACTTCAGTGGGTGTAGTACTCAAATGGATAGAGATTGAGACATACTGTGCAATTTTGTTCATGTCTGTTTAATGACGAGAAAAATAATTACTTGTTATGCTCTTTGTTACCTATTCAGGTGGCAAAACAGTCCAGTAAGTGTGGCAGCATTCAGAGGTTAGAGAAGGAGCGTGGTTCAAGCTCTGCATCGACTAAGAAAACCAAATCAAGAGGTTTCAAGAATGATGTCAGAGCTGCGCTGAGTTTACTCAGACACAAATTGAGATTGGAGCAAAAACAGGTTAGAACAGAGCACATACTTATGGTGTAGTGTCTTATGTGTGTTTTGCTTATCATATTATGCATTTGAATTGACAAAGCACATTTATTCAAATAGTTATGTAGTATCTAATATTAGTAATGTGTAGATGAAATGTTCTGTACACTAGCATTCAAAAGTTTGGGGTCAGTAAGCTTGTTTTTAAAGAAATTAATACTTTTATTCAGCATGGATGCATTAAATTGAACAAAAGTGACAGTAAAACTTTTACATTGTTACAGAAAAATTCTATTTCAAATAAATGCCGTTCTTTTGAACTTTCCATCATAGAATCCTAAAAACTGTATCAAGGTGTCCCCAAAAATATAACTGTTTTCAACATTGATGATAAAAATAAATGTTTCTTGAGCAGCAAATCAGCATGTTAGAATGGTATCTGTAGGATCATGTGACACTGAAGACTGGTGTAATGATGCTGAAAATTCAGTCGCCACAGGAATAAATAAGATTTTAAAATGTATTAAAATAGAAAACAGTTATTTTAAATTGCAATAATATTTACAATATTGCTGTTTTTACTGTATTTTTGGATCAAATATATGCAGCTTCGGTGAGCATAAGAGTCTTCTTTAAAAAACATTTATTAAAATCTTACCGACCCCAAACTTTTGTGTAGATATGCAAAGACATAATTGCACTCCACTGACCCCCATCACAGACTATACCACCCAGTGAGGCTGTCAGAGAAAGGAAGCGCTATGAGCGAAATGACTTGAAGAATTTCAGCTTGAAGGAGTTAAAAGCATTGAGGACCTCACTAAGCAAAGACATTCATGGTAAGCCAAAGCATTAAAGGGTTAGTTCACCCAAAAATTAAATTTGTGTCATTAATCACTCACCGTTCCAAACCCGTAAGACCTTCTTTCATCTTCGGAACACAAATTAAGATATTTTTGATGAAATCCGAGAGGTTTATGACTCGTCCATAGACAGTAATTTAACCACCACTTTCAAGGTCCAGAAAGGTACTAAAGACAGCGTTAAAACAGTCGACGTGACTGCAGTGGTTCAACCGTAATTTTATGAAGCGACGAGAATACTTTTGTGTGCAAAAAAACAAAACGAAAATAACGACTTTATTCAACAGTCTCTTCCCAGTCATTATCCTTATGCAGGTGACGCAGTAAGCACAGTAAAGGCTTCCGTGTTTACGTCCGAATGCTGGCTCAGTATTGGTCTATGCTGCACACGTGAGCAGCACGACGCATGCGTGTGATGCTGACGCAGGAGCTGGCCAATAATGAGTCGGCATTTTGACTTAGAACCTGGAAGTGCTGGATGTAAACAACGTATGAGAATGACACAGAAGAGAAGATATTGTTGAATAAAGTCCTTTTTGTGCGCACAAAAAATATTCTCGTCGCTTCATAATATTAAGGTTGAACCACTGCAGTCATGTCGACTGTTTTAACGATGTCTTTAGTACCTTTCTGGGCCTTGAAAGTGTTGATTATATTGCTGTCTATAAACGAGTCATATACCTCTCGGATTTCATCAAAAATATCTTAATTTGTGTTCCGAAGGTGAACAAAGGTCTTACGGGTGTGGAACGACATGAGGATGAGTAATTAATGACAGAATTTTAATTTTTGGGTGAACTAACCCTTTAACTATTATGTTACAGTGATGATATAATCATCTGTTGTGAATAAATGAATAAGTGTATGTCTGTGTGTGTTTAGACCTCAGTTCAGAGCTGGTGGGTCGACTTCTCACAAGGGACCAGCTGAGAACAGAGCAGGACGCGATGCTGCTGGAGGTACAAGATATGACATCACTCTGATGCACAATCCAAAAAAGTATTTCTTCTAAGGAGCATAATGACGGGACATTCGTTTACAAGACTGTCCATAAGCTGCCTGAACTAATTGACTTTACTGTGAAAAGCTACAGCACTCCATCATCACTGCAAAAGACTTTTAAGGTTTTTATAGTTTTTCATTTCATCTTTTTTATGACACTTTTTTAGGCACCGATGAGGATTTAAAACTGCAGTTTACACTGTTACAATTGCTAGGTCCAACAGATAAAGCAACATATTCAACAAAAGACAGTATATGCCATGACATGCTCCATATTACTCTAATTTGTTTAGTGGCAAAGCCAATTATGCCAAGCCTCACATGTTAAGACATGGCTCATTAAATGCTATTAAGTATGCGTGCGTACATACATTGCCAAGCAACTCATAACTGGATTGTTGTTGTCACTGTTTGTGAAATACTTAAATATTATTTTGTGGAATAAAAGGGATTTCATTAAGATTGAATATGTGTATTGTTTTGTTACATCATTGCTCTTCTGTTGTGTGTGTCTGTGTGTATTTTGCCTAGCCAGAGTTTGTATTCTCAAAAGGCCAGCTCAGCACTAATAGAGGAAAGAAGAAAGAGGGAGGGACATATCATGGAGCAAGAGATGACCAAGGAGGGTTGGATTGAGAGAATGGTAAAAATAGTTCGAGAAACTGATGTGAAAGGGAAAGACTTCAGGGGTGAATGACTAGACGGAGCCAATGATGCATCCAAATCTTCTTCGATTTGCTCTTCTGTATTTGTCTTGATAGTCAAATTAGTTGTTACCTGTTTTCAGTGTCAGGTACTCCTCACGTTTTATTCATACTGAGATTCTTTATTTTTCTAAAAAAACAAAGGACTTTATTGCTTTGTTAAATAGGTAAGTGAACATATTTTAACACCTCATAACCAGATGTAACAGGTGTTTTTTGTTGTCCTTGCATGTCTATATTATATATATAACTTATTAATTACAGTTATGCAGGCAGTGAACTCTTGCAATATGTAGGTAATGTGATTTATAATAAGGGTTGTTTACTCTGTTTATGATGTTGTCTTATTCCCCAAGTAAATACCTTGTTATTTATTTAGCCGAAGCAGACTACCTTAATGTCATTTAGTGACCTTCAGGTACTCACTCATTTATTGACATAGCGTCTTATATGTCTGAGAAGTGGTGGGCAATAAGCAATTCACCGTGGGCTCAGTCAGCTGTGTGCTAACTTTACCGGGAGGTAGGGATAGCCATGACATAGCATCCCAAAGATGTTTTAATGTGCAAATATATCCAGAGGGAGTCTAAGCGTAGTTTGATTAATGCTAAAAGTTTATAAAGCTAACAATTATGTATCCGTTTATATTTGTTTTGAGGAAGAGGAATGGGGGTAAAGAGTCCTAATGTGAGGGACGGGGTGAGGGGCGGGTAAGATAGAGAATAGGACATTGAGGGGAAGTGTGGTTACTGTTTGATGGGTTAATGAAGTGAAAAGGGTCTGAATCAGCAGCATATATACCTATGCGCAAACAGTACCAGGGGTTGTGAAAGAGTAAGGGGGATGCGGGGAGGGCTAGGAAGAATAAGTGGGAGGCTTTTGTGGGATGACATCTGCGAAAGTTTTGACAATTTGTTTCATATATTTTGTATCCTAACAGTAATGTATCTCTCATAGATGTTAAACTAAACAAGGAGAAGGAGATCGCAGGAAATTCAAAAAAGTTGCTTATTGGAAAAGAGGTGGTTTCAGAAGCAAAGAATGGGAGGATGAAACAAGGACGCTTCATAAGAACTAGCCAACAATGACGACAAGAGTGCCTACTGTTTTGTTTGAAACAGATAAGGGGGCAGACGCCCAGCTTTCTTCCTCAATTAATTCTTCAGTTACTGGCTCCTGCAATATTGATGAGTCCTACAAGTACATCTTCCTGCCAATTTGCTACTCCTTCACCTTTGTCTTCAGCATAACCCTTAACTTTGTGGTTCTTTACCGTTCCTTTCGACGCACCAGACGCTGGAATGCATCGCTGATTTACATGGTGAACCTGGCCACGACAGACTTCATGTATGGTTTATCCTTGCCTTTCCTGGTGGCTAGTTACGTCATGCGGGACGACTGGGTGTTCGGAGACTTCATGTGCCGCCTAGTGCGCTTCCTCTTTTACTTCAACCTCTACTGCAGCATCTTCTTTCTCACTTGTATCTCAGTGCACCGCTACCTGGGCATCTGTCACCCCATGAAGACCATCACCTTGGAGACCAAGCGAGCCGTGAAGGGGACTTGCGTTTTGGTGTGGATTGCTGTTTTTGCACTAACATGCCCAATTTTTCGTTTTGCACAGACGCAGTATCTTCCACGTGAAGGTAAGGGCACGAGGGAGGAGGTGTTTAATAATTGCTGGGATGATGCCATTGATAGAGAGTTCCACGATTACATCCCTTACGGGGTCACTCTTCATTTCTTGGGTTTTTTTGTACCATTTAGCATCATTGCCTGGTGCTACTCACGTGTAGTGTTAACTATATTTCGGTCGCTGCACTCTCAACCTCCTCCTCAAAGAGTCAGGAGTGGGACGGGCTGTGAAAGCGTCGCAGGGATAGGGGGAGAGGGCATGTCAATCATCTTGGGGGCTCATTCGCCTTACGTGAACAGGCGTCGCAAGTCCATCAAGACCATAATTACTATCACTCTACTCTTTGCCCTTTGCTTCTTTCCCTTCCATGTCACTCGCACCATTTTCCTGCTCCTGAAAGTGACAAGTAGGGTACAGTGCCACACCATGCGCATGGTTTCCATCTGTTATAAAATCACTCGGCCTCTGGCCTCATTCAACGCCTGGCTGAATGCACTGCTTTATTTCCTTACCAAAGAGAAAAATGGGCCCTGCTGTCAAAAACCTGAACATGCCCAGCATGGTCTACTATGGCCACTGAGAATGCTGGGAAAAGGAGAGGAAGAGGAAATTGAAGCTGAGGAGACACGGAACCATAAGGAAAATGGGTCAACAGCTGAAAACAATGCATACAGAGGTCTACCTTAAGGAATGACAATCTAAACATGTGACGGCGTAGGGCACCAACAAGTGAGCCTTCATATGGGATTAATTTGAAATGAACTGTAATGTTTTGTTATATTCATTGTTTTTGTATAATCATGTGTATTCACATAAAACATGGAGGATCTTGTAGTTGTTTTGTCTTTTCAAGACCCCTAACAGATTGTTTTATTTGTTAATTGTTTAGAGGGTTAATTTGTTATTGAAAAAAATGTTGATTTAGTGTATATAAATTGCAAAAACATATATAGAATAATACACTCATTTATAGTTTATCTTATTTTTGCAGTTGTTGGCATACCTCAGAGTAGAAATATTTTGTGCTGGAACTACGTTTAGTGCTGTCATAGATTAATATATCATGTTGTGAATAATTAAACTCTTCTAATAAACATTTTCTGAGCCTGTTTAAAAAGAAAATCAAATTATGAGATCTTTTGAAGATGCTATACATCATTTAAGCACTATTTCAGATTTGTTTGTCCTTGTGTGAGTAAAGAATCTAAATTTGTTGTAGAATAAACTTCTTGTGGGTGACGGTTTAGGCATCTTGTTCACAAGTTATATTTACATTCAGAGCTTCAGTTTTGCCATAGTTGTCAAAAAATGTCAGTCCAGCTATTTTTTTACTTCCTTTTTCATAGAGTTATATTGTATTGTACCAGGAACCTCGCTTTGTGTACTTTCTAAGTACACTGAACACGAGTACATCAGTATAAGGCACAAGCAAACTACCCTTTGTCCTTCCGTCTTACTAAAATAAGTTAAAAACAGATGATCCACAGAAGACCTCAGCCCTCATAGACTGTTATTACTGCTTGGTATTACATTGGTTAATGATCAACTGTCCTGTTGCAAGATTTTCTGAACCAAAGGAGAGCCTGTCTAAATGTAAACATTTATATACGGTATTAGTGGAAGAATGCATGTTATGGATGAAATAACTTGTCAGCATTGCAGCAATAAATGTAGCTCTTTCTGTTCCTCTGTGAAGATCTCAAGCACAGATTATAATTTGCTTTTACAGTAAATGATAATGTACTGTAAACGATACAGTCATAACTCGTGATAGTGCTGATGCACAGATCGTGTATGTTGAGTATCTAAGGCCCGGTTTCACAAACAGGGCTTAGATTAAGCTTAGGTATTAGTTCAATTAGGACATTTAAGTAGCTTTTTTAAAAATGCCTTAAAAAAAAAAAATACTGGTGTGCATCTTGAGACAAAACAACGGCACTGACATATTTTAAGATATGTCAGTGCAAGTTGCTTTCAGTTAAAACAGCTCAAACATGCATTTTAGTTTGGGATTACACTCTCAGCAAAAATGGTACCATTTCAAAAGTTTCTAATATGTACCATTTAGGTATTAATTTGTACACTTTTGGTAACAGAATGTACCTTTGAGGTACTAATATGCACTCAGCTTTTACCCGAGAGTGTAGGCTTAAAGGGATAGTTCACCCAAAAATGAAAATTCTGTCATAATTTACTCAGCTTCAGGTTGTTCCAAACCTGTATAAATTTCTTTGTTCCGTTGAACACAAAACAAGATATTTTGAAGAATGTGGGAAACTGAACAGTTCTGGGACACCATTGACTTCCATAGTATTTTTTTTCCTACTATGGAAGTCAATGGTGCCCCAAAACGGCCTAGTTACAAACTTTCTTCAAAATATTGTGTTCAGCAGCACAAAGACATTTATACAGAATTGGAACAACTTGAGGGTGAGTAAATGATGACAGAATTTTTGGGTGAAATATCCCTTTAAGCCTTGTCCGTGGAACCGGAGGGTAGATGTTTTAATATGGAAGAGATATTTGTAATTTTTTTTACATTTTGAGATTTTTGATGTAGTCATAATTCATATCTCCGATATTTATTATTGCAATAAGAGCAGACATGTTGCAAGGAGACTTACGCTGGACCAGTGACAGTTGCAGTATGTGCTCTCTGGATTTGATTTTAATTAAGGTAGGCTATTTCATATCCTATATATTTATTTTCTTACCATATAAAAGACAGCATGATATCTATGTCAAATGCATACTAAACTCATAACTAGACATAGATAAAGAAATAGAAATCAGCACATATATCATTTATGTAAATGTATTTATTTTGGGCCCCACAAGTTTTTGCCAGAAGTTTCTGTCTCTGCCCTGGACATTAGGCCTATATATCAGGTTCTGTGTACTCTTGTAAGAATATGTTGCTACATTTGTAATATTTAGTAAAACTTCCAACAGTTAACTCTGGAGTTCGTCTTTTCATTTGTGTTGGAGTTTATTATTTATTATTTTAAAGGAATATTATTATTAAACATTTGTTCAGTTACAAAAATTAAACAATATACAAGTTTGTATAATATATAAATCAAGAAAACAGAGAGAAAAAAATACAATATAGATTAATGAATAAAAGGTGCCAGGGGGAGGTAGAAATAAAAAAAACAAAATTGGGGAAGCTGGTACAAAAATATCAAGTAAATACTTTGTAAAGTTAATTTGTGTTCGAGTCACAGGGCAAAAAACAAAGCTCTTAACGTCGACTATAAGGGTGCAAGCTCAGAAAATACACAGATAATACAACAGGGGGCGACATGGCGGCCATTCAGGACTGTAGTTTGGAAATTTAAAAGAAAACCAGCAATGGCACTTCCCGACCTGCACCGCGGCTAAGGCATGATCTGACGGTTATCAAAAATTATCAAAAAATAATTATAAATTATAGAAGCAAACAATTCAATAAGAGATAGGTAGAATCGCTTATTTTAACCAAAGTGCAATAAATCAGTTTGTGAAAAAAATTATTTTTCACTGAGGAAAATTTATATTTATTTTTTTATCTGTCCCGTGTCATCACAGTGGTAGAGCTGCTGCAGTGGAACATTGGCGCCATTTTCAAACTTCAGAGCCTCAGTGACTGGAACACTTCTAACAGCTACATTATTCCTCATTATGATTTTTTTTAACGAATTCTTTCCCCAAGATTCTTTATTACGTTAACAAATAATTTTTTTTTAATTTTTTTATAAATATTGGGAACTGGAAGAGGATTTTCATAAAAGGTATGTAATTATTACTCCTTTATTTATATAATTATAATAATTTTTTGTAAGCGACATAGTTTTTGCAAATGTGTCCCTTTTACCATGTATTATTAACTGACTACGAGTTTTCTTTAAAAAAAACGAACGAACGTATAAATACAAAGTAATAGTACTTTCAGAAAATTGCGTATGCTTCATAGAAAGACCTTGCTAACTTTATATTTGTTGTTTAGTGTAAGCTGTTTCGGCACTTATTTCTTTGTGTTTTGAACAAAACAAAACAAAACAAACATACTTTCTTAGTATAATTAAACAGACTACCTCCAAAACGTGTTGGAACCCGCGGGATAACGTCCAAACAACATATTACAACCTAAACGATGCTTTACACTATATTAACACCATAAAGCAAACCGAATAAAGTCTTCTAGCCTTTGTCATATGTTAGCTTTTAAAGACAATGATTTCTCGGTGCGTCTAATGTTCTGAACCACTCCCCTCTGTAGCTGTCCCCTCACCCACAACCAAGCTTCAAGCACTACTTTCCCCTTTTTTTAATTCGCTCCATCTAATAAGAGATTAGGTCATTAGACCCATTCACAGGGATTTCGTCAATCGAAACAGTGTAGACAGGGATGAAAACATAAAGTCTAACATCAAAATGACAGCTAAATGAAGTTGTTCAGTCTTTGTGATTCGAACATCAGAACGTTGGTTCGTCAAATGACATCTTAAGGTGACACAGCGTGACCAAACTAAGAACTCTGTGGACAGCGGCAAAAGAATAACGACGTGTTTCGAATGTAACGTTAGCTGAAGACGCGCTCTGAGGTGACATATTCAAGACCACGACAGAATTGTTTGGCGATGAATCAAAAGTTCAAGTTTCCAAGTATGCAAGTTTCAAAACAATTCATTACTTGCCCCACAATATAAATAATTTCTCGATACCCGACTAATTGGCTGTTTTGAAACGTGCAGTCATGTCGCTTAAGATGACTACGTTTGAATAACTGATAATTTCATCGCGTTTCTCGTAGTTATGCCAGGCAAATTAATATTCCAGACTGTAATATCGCAACCTATTGTCGTACTTTACTTATTTATGTGTGTCCAGGGTACGTTTTGTTTTAAAAAAGTCCAATTACAGTCAGTGTCAGATCAATTAATTTGTAATTAAAATTACAGATGTATGAGTAATATAATAGAATGATGTTAGGCTGCTGTGCTGTTTTAAAAGTTGCCATAAAGTGTTAAAGTTATTGTTAAAAGGAGTGTTGTGGTCTTTACTATGACCCTGTAGCCTTGTGATAAAAGTACACGGTGCTTTTCCTAGTTTTGGCATGGGTTTTGCTTTATAGTTAATGTATTAATTGCAGAGGTTTCCTTGTTGCCTTTTTTTTTTCTGGGCTCGCAAGATTTTCTTCAAGAACAATTTTAACATTTGGAATTTTGCAGTAAAAGATCTGACCAATGATTCTAGTCATACTGAATATTTTTTTCTAGAATATCTAAAAGTATGTAGTGTGCATGTACAATATTGCCATTTACTGAGCTTTTTGAGCAAATGAATAAATGGCATAGAGTGAAGATGTGGTCTTGGGTATGCCATGAAAGCTCTGCACCTGTTCCTGGATGTCATATTTAACAATATTTCTTGAATTTGCTACACATCTGCTGAAAGTAATATAAGGGAGAGGCTGGGCATGGCATGGGCAGTTTGGTTTTGAAAAAAGAAAAAGAGTTTCAAATAAGTCGTTTTTAATTTTTCAGTAAAAAAAATAGATTAACATGCTCATTAACTGCATATTGTCATATTATTTAGACTATTCTCATAATTTTCATAAAGGCTGTAATAGTTATTTGTAGCATTGTGGGGATTTTGTTCTTATTGTTTAATTCAAAAAAGTCTCTTTACTCGCAGATGTCAAAAAAAATCTTTAGTGCTTGCCTTTTACGTTTTTAGTTGGGGTATTTTTAGTCTTCCTGTTTTGGTGTGTGGTTCCTGAAGCTTAGTGCTTTTGTTTTAGGTTGTACGAGATGGTACTGGTAGGATTAAAAGGTAAAAGACAAGGGACTGTATACTTTTGGAACAAAAAATGATCTTCACAAGAGTACAATATAAATGTGCTGTTTGAGTTTAATTTGAATGATTTTTTTAATAACAGTGATTTTATTGAAATGTGTTATTTTGCTTTAGCTGTGTGTTATCAAATTATTATGAAGCTAATATTGTTTTCAGACAACTTGTGAAATGTAAGGTTATATTTTAATTGAACTTTCCATAGCAATATATTCATCTGAAAATGTATTGATGGCTGGATATTGATTTCCCTTTTAATTCTGCTTTTTTGACTTAATCACAGAGGCCTTTGTCTTGTCTGGCTCTATTTATGTGTGTGTGTGTGTGTGTGTGTGTGTGTGTATGTGTGGTTTGTGTGTGGTTTGTGTGTACTGTTGGACCATGGTTGTGCTACTCAGTAAAACTATCTGTAGAACCAGATCAACATATTCTCCAATCTTTGTAGCTAGCCCTGTACTACACAGAAAACCCACAGAGACCCTGCTTAAAATCCGGTCGCACTGAGAGTATAAAGAGTATCAAAGTATGAAAACTTTGCTTAGTTCGAGCACTCCAAACCCTTGACATCTGTTTTTGCTGTTGCCTTTTTGTTTTTTTGTTTTTTTGTGTTTTTTTTTTTTTTTTTCAATGGATAATGAACTAATGGCGAGAATATAAAATCACGTTGTTTTTTTTTTTTTTTTTTTTTTTGAACAATGCGTTTGGACTCGAAACACCCCCTGTGCGGTCGCTCGTGTTTGGAGTTTGTGGTGAAAGCTTTTCCGCAGTGTAACGCAAAAAACACCACGAACGCATAACACTTTTCCTAGTTTCATATCCCCCTTTCTGTGCGTCTTTGCTGCCGAGCCTTCTCCTTCTTTTGTTCCCCCCCCCCCTCCCTCTCTTTCTCTTCGTTGGCTGTGTGAATGCTTTGGCAAGGCTACAAGAAATCAAGCAAGCGAGAGCTGCTAGCACTGACGCGCCCCAGACACTAAGCCCTAGAAAATAATTTTTTCCTCCGAAACGGTAGCGCCGACTGTCCTCAAACTTCACACTCTTCTAAGGGGACCCCAGGGCGGTGCCCTGATTTTTTTGGAGATTTTTCCTGTCCCCCGAAAATGTTCATTTTAATTGTAGAAACTGATGCCCCGGGAAAAAGGCTACAACCCCTGCTTTTTATGCCTACCAAGTTCCTCAGGCAGCCTCACTAGCTACAGCTAAGCAGAGGCTGCACACTGCACTGGACTGCTGGTCTGAAGGTGAATAGGGAGAGAAAGGGGTTTAAGGGCTGAAAATAGGTGCTGGTGGACAAAAGGTTTAGGCACTTATTTGACTCTTGGAACCCCACCCCCCAATCTGGAATGGGAGCCCCAAGCTCAGACGAATGGGTGTATTTTTGACCTGAAATTAAGACTTGGGATTCCCATTGATAAGTGCATGTGTGGGTTTGTTTTCCTTTTTAATTCTGTTTCTACAATTTTTTTGGAACTAGACAAACTGTTTTAAGTGTGGATTTAGCTGTAGATTTGCGAAGAATTAAAATATTTGCAGTGGGCAAACTACTTAGTGAGTTTAATCGAGTTTTCTGAAAGAATGAAAAAGTCTTTTTTAAGTACTTTGCTTGGCTTTTTTGAATACAAAAACAACTTCATAGAATTAAGTTGGGGAATTACTTTTTTTTTTTTTTTTTTTCCCTACCCAGGTGCAGGAGACAGACTACACTGGAAGAGGGGAGTCCGGCGGGTTACTTTGGGAATACCAGGCACCTTTTCCTCTCCCCTGTTGCCTAACATGCTGGAGAACGGGGATCGAGGGTAAGTGAAATCTTTCCTGTGTCCGTTTCAAAGCTTAACCAAAACGGCCCCTGGTTTGAATGGGTGAGCAAAGTTAGGCCAGGGTGTGTATGTGTCTATGTGTGAGCTTCTCTTTTAGGTCTCCCTCTCCCACCCATTGCTGTCTATCCTTTTCTCATTTTCTCTCTCTCCCTCTCTTTTGCTAACACCCCCCACCCCCCTTTCTCTCCCTCTCTCGATGAACGACGGGCAGAAGTAGACAGAAGCAAATGCCTTCTGCAACTGTGCTGACGTGATCATTTGACTCAGACCTTAAATAGGCTGCCCTTTATGAGATGTAACTGTGTTTGTCAGGGTTGATTGAACTAAAAGTATTATAATATAAAACATTAAATATCATACGTTTTTGAAGAACGTTTGTCTTTTGTGTAGCACAAATTTAGCCTGCATTTTGCTATAGATAAACTTCCTCTTTTTTCTGAACTTTAACGTTATGATGATGTCTCAAATATCTTTAAGCAAAAATTAAACATCATGTTTTGGCATATTACAACAGTCAGAATTAATTATTTTGTATTTAGGCCTTGATTTTCTGCTGACATTAGAACTTCATCACACAACATAGGGTGTGGTGTACTTAAAAGAAAAAATTGAAGCCCTTCAAAAATACTTGGTGTTTCTTTTTCTCTGCCACAACAGTTGAGATTATAAATATCAAATACTTTTTTAGTCCTTTCAACTTTTGTCAGTTGGTTGGTTTTGAGCAAAATAAAAATAAAATTAGTTTTTCAGTAAAGCAATGATTATTATTGTGGTTTTCCTACTTAATTGATGCCACATTTATGCTGGTCCAGTGTTGTGGGTGTAAGCTTTTTCCTAAAAATGTTTTTTTTTTAAATTTACAAGCTAAGTAAAAACAACAATAAAAAAAAAATAATAAAAAAAACAGTGTAAGGTAGTGATGGGCCAAGATCTTTCTGCCATTTACCTTTTACACACTACAACGAATGATCTGTCATATACCCTCACCGCTTTGACCATCACTGGCTTTTTACAGATGAATAATACAATAATTCATCTTTAAACTAATCAGGTGGTGTCAAAGTCACACTTTTTTAAAAATCAGATGTTCCTTCCTTTTTTCTCACCTTACTCATTCTCTTTATCTCTCCATAATTAAAACCTACTGTTATTCAATATACTGCAGACCTTAAAGTTAAAAAAAAAAGTTGTAATTATTATTTTTTTCTTCTTTTTTATATATTTTTTTCTTTTTAATTTTTGTTAATGTATACTTTTGCTAAATATTTGTCTTTGTGAAAATGATTCTTGTGGAGTGTACAAGCATTCTTTTCTTTCTGTCCCCTTATTTGTTTTTTTACATTTGGACAAATTTTACTTCTAATCCCTGGAATCCTTTAAGTTAATGTAACAATTACGATTGGATAATTAAAATATTCGATGTTACATTACTGTATGTGTAATGCTATTAGATATACTTTGATTTATTACAGTGATACTTAATCTTGTTTCACAATATCAAGCCCAAGAAGTTTAAACATTAGAGATGCATTTTTTTGAAGAAAATAAATAAAAATAATAAATTATAATTTTTACTTGCTTCATTTTACCCACAGTAGATTATTCCCCTGGTAGTAAAACCTTTTTGACAGGCGCTAGTTTTTTCTCCTCATCTCCCCTCCTTTGTTATCCTCCATTTTGTCTTCATCCTCAACATCCATTTTAGGACAGTGTGTGCACAGTAACTCACTTATTAAGTCTCAAAGGGCATTATTAGACTGGCATTAAAAAGATGTGGGTGACCACAAGCTTCCTCATGATTGTCTGTGCCAGAGAAATTGCAGTAATGCTGTCACTCTTTGCTGTCACACAACTTTATATTACATTTTTCAGAAACAAAAGAAGCGATCTGTTCACATTGCTTTCTCATCGAATTTTGTTGTCATTAATTTTTAATAACTTAGTCATGGTGCTTAATATGCATAAGACATTTCACACTTAATCCAATAATTAATTTTGTCCCTAATCTTATCCTAGTGAGGACCATCGAAGTCTGTCGTCATCTTTTTATTTAGCCCAGAGTGCCCTGTAGCAGCACATCATGGTTTGTAAGTTCTTAGGGCAAATTCCAAATTATGATGTGCTGTCACTGGGAGCCTGGGAGTTTCTCCATTAACATGACAGCATTAAACACCTAGTGATCTGCTTATATCATAAATAAATGCATCAGAGGTAAGCTTTTTGATAACAAGTAGTGTGAGATGCTGTCTGTATTGTTTTGTACTGTATTTAGAATTAGGCCACAAGCTCTTCCAGATTTATGAGTAAAAATGTGACAAAGCAGAGTTTTTTTTTTTCCAAGTCAAATGATATTTTTACAAATGACCAGACAAACAATAAATGATTCATGACTGAATCACCAGGTGTGGCTTGGGTGGCCTCTTCAGGGAGTTATTCTCTGACAGCTGAGAATTCACATCCTTTGTTTGCTAGGCTGTATTTTAGGAGATCGGCATTGCTTTTTTTTCTCTGATAGTATAACCATTAAAGCTATGAATTAATCTGCATATATTTTGTATGTTCCTTTCGTCCTCCTTCCTCCCTTGGACCACTTGATGCCTCAGTGTGCCTGACAGTAGCAGCACATCAATATTGGCAGCTGCCCTCTCCCTGGGTTGCCAGTATGGTTTGTGCTGCTCCCGTCAGACAGACACACTCAGCGACTCTCCAGTATTTGGAGCAATATGGAACCCACCTGTCCAAAAATGAATTACTGTATGTATTTTACCTTGACAATCTCATAATTAAAATGAAAGCCATTCTTGCATGAAAACATCATTAAAACAACAAACAAAACCTTATTTGAGTGAAATTACTTTAATTTACAGTTCACAAAATGCCAGTTATTTGTGGTTTCAGTTTGTTACTGGTAAAAGGCAAAGTGTGCCATCTTCAGCATTCTGCTTATAGAAATGCCATCCAGGTACACGTCTGATTTCACACCATGGCTGGTTGATTTCATTAGCCTATCAGTCACACTCTTGGCCACAATTATTAAAGGTTACTTCTAAAAAACGAGGAAGAACAGAGATATAGGCAGAAAGTGTCATTGTGCTGTGAAATTATTTATGAGGAGGGGCTGCATTTTACACCAACTCTTTTCAATATGCAATCAGTGTTTTAACAGATTTGGCTGTTCTTAATGCAGAAACATTGGTAGGGCTAAGGCTAAGACTATTTTCTTCTAGAGCTGCTGTACAGCCAAAATTATGTTTCTGCTATCACTGTAAAGCTGCTTTGAAACAATCTGCATTGTAAGAAGCGCTATATAAATAAAAGTGACTTGACTTGACTAAATGACCAATTTGTTAACAGCCTAATTATGCTAAAATATTGGAGTATGCCCAGAGGCGGTCTCAGCTCAGACCAAAAAACTCACTGGGCTAGAATTAAAAAAAAAAAAAAAAAGTCAATGAAAAACAACTTGCTAAAGCTGCATTTATGTAGTAGAAGATGCTACTGCCACACTTCTCTAAATGATTCTAGAAAAACCTGGCTGAAGATCAACTTGAGTTAAACCCCAGACTAAAAGACGTGTTTTAGCTATAAGAGATGGCACTTTTTTTTTTTTCTAAAAAGACTAAAGGTATTGCAAAAAAAAAAAAAAAAAAAGAAAAAGTATTTACCTAGCAAAACATGAAAAAGATTTATTTTTGACAATCAACAATGCATTTCAAGCCTTTTGGTCACACTTTCCCACAAAAACAAAGTACTGGTCATAATGCTTTATTGAAAATGGTTAAAAAATATATACACAATAATGCCTTTACAGTAACTTATTTTAAAATTAGGCATTTTGGACCCAGAACAGTAATATGTATCAAGCAATATTTACTAGCATCTTTCAAAACTGTGTTGTACATTGATAAAATATGTCTACCTTTACTATTAACTTAGAAATGAGTCTTTTACTGAAAAAAAAAAAAAAAGAGAAAACTTTCACCAGATTAAAAAAAAGAAAAAAAGAAGCAAGTTTCTTGATGCCTCAATGAAGTGAAATGATTAGTTCCTTTTCCTGATAGCATGTTGCAGAAGATTTCAACGGGATAACAATGGCAAGTCACTGGAATTCATGATGAGACTGGAGTCGAGATTTAGACTTTCTACAGGGAAAAAAATAAATACAGGTATTATTTTTCCCTTAAGAACCGGGAACGAGGAAATCCTAACAATCCTAACACAATTTAAGTAATTTAACCATATAATTTAATAATTTTATTTCTCAATTTTGAACAAAATTAATTTAAACATTGAGAAACGGTCTCTTACCTTGATCAAAATTGAGCTTTTTAGATGTGGAACTATCACCCAGCCCCTCGATATCTACCAGATCGCTGTTGGCATCAGAGTCATTCAGTGCACTCAGTGTGACATCTGAGGAAAAATTATATGAATGCATTACTTATATTTTACTATATTCAAAATGCTTAAATCAGTTGAAGAGGAAGATTTTTTTTTTTGCAAGTGTAAAAATGAAATGCAATTAAGTACATTAAGGAATGCTCACCTGCCGTTTTTGATGACTTAATGCTAGATGCACCTGTGGTTGGGCGCTGTAAACCTGTAGTCACCACAACCTGAGATGTTGGCACAGCGATGACTTTAGGTGGGGCTGGGGGAGCCATAGAAACTGGCACCTTTTTGGTACTCTTCTTTGGTGAATCGGTGGATAAAGGAACTCCACCATCTTCATAAAGCTTCCTCTTGACGGTTGTTTTCATTTGTGCCCTTATGTTTAGGAAATGTCTAATTAATTACTGACAAGCTACATAATAAATATGACTTTTTATGGCCTACAAACATACAAATATAAAACATTCACCTCCGGTTTCACAGACAAGGCTTAAGTCCCAGACTAAAGTGCATGTTTGAGCGGTTTTAACTTAAAGCAACTTGCACTGACCTATCTTAAAATATGTCAGTGTCATTGTTTTGTCTCAAGATGCATATCAGTAATGTTTTTCTAGGCTACATTTATAAAAGCTACTTAAATGTCCTAATTGAGCTAAGGCCTAATCCTGGCTTAATCTAAACCCTGTCTGTGAAACCGGGCCTTAAACTTTTTCAGAATCTTTTTTGGCTTTTCTTGAATTTCCACAAGGAATGGCAATCTAAAAACTAGCAATCCTCTCTAGATTTAAAAAAAATGTGAACTGCTAATTAAAAAGTGCAAATTTCACCTACACTTGAGGAAGTCAAATTTTATAGACCCCAACTGGGCTAAGCCAAAACAATGAGAGGGGTGTCTTTACATTACTGTGTGTTTTTGTATGGACAAGTGTTCAAGAAGACTGTGTATTCACCTAGCTCTACCAGTAAACGGCAATAAAAGTTACAAGGCCCATAATATCATTGAAAACAATACTTTATCTTGTTCTTTGAGCAATTGCCAGGTATAAACTAGGTGGCATAATATTAAAAAGCAGATAAGGAGCTTTGTCCACTTTTAAGGTATCCATGGGAAATTCAAAAAATAAAAAGCCAAAAAATATGTAAAATTATTGTATTTTCCACGTACATATCCATTACACAAAGTAAACTTTCTCTAAAAAAAAACTGAATGTACCAAAATCCTAATGCAGTGTGTATATAAAAGGACATAACGGTAAACAGAGAGTGTCTCACCCTGCTGGACTAATATCGGCCACTGGATGCAGCTGCATGGTCAGCTCTCCCAGTTTTGTGAAAGCAGCTCCAGCTGCAGAAAAGATCTCACCAACCTAAATACGTGAGGCAAGAAATAAATACTGTACCGAATGTTTCTGAAAATGTTTTGAAATGTTTTCTGCATGTTTTGAAAACTGACATTAGGTAGATAGTTAGCATGCTAGCCAATAATAGCTTCATTAACAAAACAAGAAAAACAACAAATACGGCGAGGCAGTTAGCATGGACGTACAACTATCGAGACAAACGTTTAATCTTTCTTTATGTACCATATAAACACATTTACCTTGGTAGAGGCTGAAGTCATTGTTTTGATTAACAACTGAGGACTGCGGTTTAGAAATGTTAGGGGAAAGCTAGCTAACTTGGTTACCAATGACTGGTTTAAACGACTACGATACTTATTTTTCAACTATTTACATTATGAAACAATAATAAAACCATTTTTAACTAAACGGGTAGCATAAGTGCGCCATAAAGATGACACTGTGATTCAATGGTGCTTATTGGTCTAAATTACAGCCATCGGTTGTTATTGGTCAACACCAGGGAGGTACTCAAGACATTCAAGGCTGCGTTCAAACTGCGCAGTTAATTTGCTATTTCTTGTTTTCTTCAGTTGGAATTCGCACTTTAATACATACAGCTGATCTAGACCTAGTTTATCATATTTATTGGTCCAAAATCATTTCAACGTATTCTGTCGTTGACATGATTTTTTATGTTGCTGTTGTCTCAGATGAAACCGTTGCTGCTTTTTTTTTAAAAAAAAAAAACTTGTTCACCATTGTGATCACCGAGACGACAATTATTATTTTATATTGTGCTACAAAGGCCTAAAACACATGGGACATTTGGTCAGGACTCAAAAAATTACATAATTTAAAAAATACACTATATTTTAACTTGTTTGTTTATGTTAAAAATACAGTTACTAAGTTTATTAAAATTAAGTTTTGTCGGCCTGTGCAATTTATAATCTTGCATATGCTGCCCTCTGGTGCACAAAACAGTCATCTACTGGAATTCATATTCAGATGTAGCCTATACTTTATGAGAGAAGAACCACACAAACAAGAAGCTTTCCTTTAAGTTAATAACTGTTTATTGTGTTTGCGTTGGAAAGTTTCTGATATGGTGCCCAAAGAGGGCGGATATGACAAATAACATCATGCGGAGGATTTGCACGATGCTGTCACTATACATGTTTGGCACTAATTTGACACGACAGGCAATATCTGGACCAAATTAATAATAATAAAAATAAAATAAAAAGAACAATACCAGATTGCTATTATGTTGTCAAAGTGCAACAAATGCAGAACATATGCTTTCTCAGCTATGTGCAATGTTCTACATATATTTGGGGTAGAATAATATGAATTTACAATATAATATTTATAAATAACATTTTATTTTTTTATTTTCTCTATGATGAAATTAAGAGGCGGGTATCCTCTGTGGCAACTTGTGACAACCAATTTACTTGAGAATTGCCATAATAGGACATTAGGAAACTTAGACAAACGATAACATTAAAAACTGAAGAAAAATATTTGCAAGATAGGATATGGCACTCTATATTGCTTTGAAGAAACAGCTGATTTACAGACAGTTACAATATTTGTGATCATTGCTGTCAATTCATGACCACTTTTTGACATATTACATGAGTATCAAAGCATTCAAATAAATATATTCCATTTTAAGTGTATTTTGTTATTGCTAACATCAAGATCTATCTCTGGGCTATTATAGTGTTTTTATAGCTATAAATATGTAATTATTAACAGACATCAGCACTAATATTGTCAGAGAGGATAACAGTCAAATTTTAAAGCACATAATACAGAGGAGGAGGGGTCTAAGGCATGCACAGGGAGATTTCATGGAGTGGAAGAGATAGGTGGGAAAGAGCAGCTGTCATTCAGACCCATAAACAAACACACATAATCGTACCATACCCGCGTGACATTTTATAGCTAGTACTACATATTATTTTCATTTTAAATGGCATTGTTTAAAGCTAATCTACATTATTCCAGTCATATTCAGAGGTTAAATGCTTAATGTCGTTTTGTGTGCGGGAAGACCTGCTGTCTTAGCACTCAGTCAGATCCTTTCCACAGTGTTAACAAAACACTAGATGAATAGTCCTAGACAAGTACATGGACTCTATATTTTGGAAAAAATAGACTGACAGGAAGTCAATGAGACGGGCATAGAATAGCATGTATATGACAGTGTATATTATGATAGAATGATTGACCATGATGCATTCACACAGTAAAATACAAAATAATGTTTGATCCAGATTCACAGGCAAAATGCAAATATATGTAATTCCACACTCTTAATAAATACATTAAAAAAAAATAAAACATCTGCTCTTTTTTAAGCTAACTAAAAACTTTTAGTTCTTTTGATACTTGATGCAGTCATGCAAATAATTTACTTAAATAAAAAAATACACCAAATATTACAATAAATATAGAACATGTCAAAAGAGTGGGTGCTGTAACCCTGTATTCTTGTTTTTCCTTACAGCTTCCCTTTGCTTGTGTTTTCCTTCATCATCCTCCCACTGCATCAAAAGGGCTGGAGTTAAGATGGCTGACACAGCGGGCTGTCATTTCAAATGAGCACTAAGTAAATTACTCTCCCTCCATTATCGTAATAAGCTTTTCCCATCGAGAGAGGGAGACAGCAAGGGAAAAAAATGATATTGACCCTTTGGCACACAGACAACATTAGTCTTACTCACCAAGCCCTCTTTCTCCATCGAAGATAAAACACTCAAACATACAATGCCCGTATGAAATTTGAACTAAGAAGAGGTGAAACAGATGAGCTGTATTCCACATACTGACATTTATACTGACCTATGTAGTTGGTATATGGTAAACAACAGACTTTCTCTCTCATACACACACACACACACACACACACACACAAGAAGAGTCATGCTGTGGGCACTAGAACACATGCATTGAAATAAAAATAGGTATTTAATATTAGTACATTAACACACACAGACTCGCCCACGCAGAAACATTTCCGTTCAGTTAGACAACATACATGAAATTAAATAGCTCCTGATTCTTGCATGAAGTATTAGTATATTGAATTGGACCACAGTCAGAAAGCAGAGACAGCAGACAAATTCACACGATAAGGGATAAAGCAGCACATGAAATACGGAGTAGATGTGGTAGATACAGTATGCAGATAAATGTATGGTGAATCAGCCAATATAATTTAAGCCGATAAGAACACAGGATAAATACAAGAAAATTATATAAAAAAGTGGGATCCTGAGGACCAGTGTAAATGAGGGTTTCTAGGTTCCAGTGGAACAGACATGCACGCTCACTGTTCAGAGGTAATATAACTATAACATTTTTATCGGATAACATACATTTGATGACCGTAGCACTTGATAATCTCTAATAGCAGCTTGAATTCACCTCTCCTTATATATATATATATATGTCACATAATATAATTGAGTGATAAGTATAATATTCTATACAAGGAGGAATAAAACTCTGCACTAAAGTGCAACATTCACAAATTCATTCTCATGCCTACTCTCAGACAGTAATCAACGAAAAAGCTTTGGCAACCTTTGCTGTTCTGTAAAGAGACTATTAAGGGTTATGGTCATCAGTTTTCCCTTTCTTTGACCTGCACTTTCTTACATTTTCATCAGATTTATCTAGAGGTCTGTGCAGCGCTCCTGCTTGCTGTAATGGTCGAACTGGCTCTTCCAGTGCATCATGTAAGAGCTCCAGCGATGGAACTCCATTTTCCACTGTCGTTCAACATCATCAATGTTGTCTGGGTAAGAAATATGAAAATAAATGAGGAAAACAACAACATGAGCTTTGACAGAAAGGCAAGAGAAAAAAGTTGAAGGAAGAATGATTTTAAGAATGGCAATATTTCTGTACAAAGAGCTGTAAAAATGAAGTAATCCATTAAACTACTCAATAGTACCACATCACTATAAAGGCTCCACCCATTTAACAGAGCATTTGCCAACAGCCCCCAAAGGAGAATTTATAATTTACGATTTTAAGTGACTATACACAGGCCTGCACAATCCTCCCTGCCCCCACCCAAAAGAGCAAGTGTTTAATTGCTATATACTCTGGTTCACTTCCAGTGTAATAGTTGGCACAGGACATTTGTTTATATTCGAAGCACAACAGATACACTTGCACAGACAAGGCATTTCCTTGAGAAATAAAGTGGATAGTTTATATTATGGCTGTAATATATGGCTCTTAAACTATTACACTCTTTTGCCCACAGAACCAAAAGAAAAAAACAAATAATAAAAATAATACAAACAAAATGTATACTCCTGAAAACAAGAAATCTACACATATATTCTCACTTTTAATTTATGAAAATCATAATTACATTGTTCTGTTATTTCGGACTTCAAATATGTTCAAACAAATGAAAAAAGTAAGACACAGGGAAATTAGGTAGACAAACGTTGTCTTTTGTAAGATGATTTAATCTTACTATTATGTAGACTCCCTCTCCTAAACAACAATAAATTCCACTGACCCATTACATAAAACACAAGCCTGCAGTTTGTCATCTTCAAAATAAACTCTAAGAAAATGACCTACAGTATCTCTGTAGTTCCTTTATGTGCATGTTAATAGATATAAGACGATGTAAATGCATGACAGAGGAATATACTGGTAGGGTTTGTTACCTGTGATGTTAAGCAGGCGAGGCAGGAAGCGGTTCCACAGAGCACAAACCTGTGTTCTTAGACCTTTGTGCACCTTTAGTGGCTCGGTGTTCAAGCCCACATGCTTTTGCTCAGTAGATGTAAATTGAGGCCACCGCTTCGACTGTCGATTGTCTGTGAAGGTGCCATCGGTGTTAGCGTTGGGATTACTTCATGGAGACAGAAAAAAGAAGGTAGGGAGTTAACCTTTACAGGCAACAATACAAAACTTTCCACAACTATTATTTAAATCAAACCTTTTCTGAAAAAGCATGATGACAAATCTTTTATGGGCATTCTTTTGCTATTTTGCCACCTCTTACCCAGTGCGAGCGAAGTTGGCCCAGTATTTCATTATTCGTCGACTGAGTTTCTCTTCGTCTGCTGTGTAATTGAGTCGTTTTTCTAATGGCAGGCCAAACACAAACTCAATTTCATAACCATGGATTACACCCATCCACTCAGGCCAGGCCAGGTTTGAGGCTCGATGGTCAAACAGGTAAAGGTACACAGCACCTAAGGACAAAAAGAAGAGGTACAGACTGAGAAAAACCAGTATTGCACGATTATATATTAAAGATACACTCTGTTAATGTCCATTTTGCTCTATCTTCATCCCATCGGTATTGGATTTTATACTGACATTTGTTCGGCAAGGATGCATTAAGTTTATTAACTGTTGACACTTCACTCTGGCGTGTGTTTTACGCTCTTTATTTTTTTACTACTATTATGACCTTACCTTGTGAGTTGCCACTGTTGTAGCTTGCTGGTCCTGAGTTTCCCCAGCCTAGTGTCCCTGGAGCTGCAGCTCCTGGCTGGGAATGGAGGGCAACGTGGTGGGCATAAGACTTCGCAAAGTGCTGCAGAGGACAGATGACATTTTGATCTCCTACAATATCGTCCATGGCGTCTCGATTCTTCTGGGGGTTGTTCTCATCCATCCAGTCAGTGTACTGAAGGATAACTGCCTCCAAGCCAATCTCATTAGCATGAGGAACGCCCATCTTCACACCTTCAAGAAAGTCTTCTCGAGATATCAAACTCTCATTGTCTTTACTGAATCCTGGTGCACCATAAAGCAAGAAGTAAGATCCCTCATCCTGATTTACACCCATCAGGATCTGAGTGTATTTAAAGTTCCCCGAGCTAAGCATGGCATCTGGGGTGTCGGGAAGAAAAATGCCATCTACGACGGGTACAAAGGAAAAGCGGAACAAGCTGCTATAAGGGAGCACTAGCCACTCCTGATCAATTAGTTCCTGTGGTTGTTTGTTCCTCAGGCAGTCAACCAGCTCAGTATCATTACCCTCCTTGCAGCCAACGAGTTTGCCTAACGAGGTGGCCCTCCGACGAGCCTCATCAAAGCTAACAGTAGCCCAGGGGGTATTAGGAACACCGCTCTGCATTATGGCACGTGTGAAGAACGGGCGGCTGTCTGGTGACAGAACATGCATGCCAACTGATGCTCCCCCAGCACTTTCTCCAAAAATGGTGACCAGTTTTGGATTACCGCCAAAGAAGTGGATGTTTTCTTGGACCCACTGGAGGGCCATCCTCTGGTCAAGGAGACCCACATTTCCTGGTGCTTCTGATGAGCCATTGAGGGCAAGGAATCCAAAAGCTCCAACACGATAGTTCATAGACACAACCACTACCTTTTCAGAGTATGCCAAGTATCGACCATCATAGACGTCGAGAGAGGAGGAGCCACTATAGAAGCCGCCACCGTATATCCAGACCATTACTGTGAGATTCTGTGGCCTAGGGGCAGGAGGTACCCACACATTAAGGTACAGGCAGTCTTCGCTCATCACTCTGTTGGGGTTCCACATCTCGATACCTGGAAAGCCTGGGTAAGAGGTGTCTACAAACTGAAAGCAGGCATTTGGGTATTCGCTAGCCTCGAAGACACCATTCCAGGGCTTTTTGGGCTCTGCTTTCTTGAAACGCCTCTTCCCCAGCGGAGGTTCAGCGTATGGGATGCCCAAGAAAGCAATCACATGACTCCGGTCTGGAACAGGCAAGCGTACACCCTGCACACGGCCCAACCTTGTTGCTACTATGAGGTCAGATTCACTCTGTGCAAGACAGCAGTTGAAGAGGTACATGAGGAGCACAGCGGGCAGAAGGAAAATGTCTGAGGTCTTCATGGTGATTTTCTTTTGTTGGCTGGAAAACTACTGTGATCTCACTGTTCTGAGCCAAGGTCAGTATGACCTGTGAAAGACAAAAGTTACAAAACTAAGGCAAAAAAATAGATTTGTGATCCATTCAATTTCATTCTATGCATGTGAATGCAGAAGACCAGAAACACAAGCTCATTCAAAGAAAGTTTCCCAAGTATAAATTTCAATACCTACGAATTTTGCATTGCAAAAAAAATAACGACTTGATGGAAATCAATGTATATTTAAAATTTGCATGCTCTAAGCCTAGTGTGACTAAAAAACATTGACAGGGATTTCCAGGCCATACGTTCTACAGCAGTGCGACCAAACAAAAAGGGACTGATGCCTATAGAAATTCGGAGTGTACTTTAGTTAGGTTTCATGCTCATTTTCTAGAACCCACAAAAATACCTGCGAGGTGAATATTTATGTTGTACATGTTGCCTGGTTGCTATGCTGACTGGATTAGTTCTGGGGTCACAGATAGGGATAAGAGCACATGAATTTGACTGCAGCTGTGTGAGTGTCTGTTTAAACAAGGCTATTTCTGTTCCCCCTGCCTCCTTTGCCTTTGTGGGGTTCTATTTTTGAGGGTGTTACTTCTCTCTATCAGTCCTTCTGCCTCTCTGTCTATCCAACCCTTTCTCTTTTATATGCATGCAACACAAAGCATCACTTAATGCAAGTGATTTCAGCAACCCAACTTTTATATAATTAGAGACATTTTGCCAGAAAATGACAATTTTGTCATCATTCACTCATGTTGTACTTACTTTCTCCTATGTAAAACACACAAAAAAAGATATTTTGAAAACACTTTGTTTTTTCTCATACAATAATCTTTGACTTTCATTGTATGGAAAAACATTTGAAACATTCCTACACATACTGTCTTTTGTGTTCTGCGGAAGAATCAAGAATGAAATACAGGCTTTCAAAAGCACCATCCATGGATTATTAGGATAAAGGATATCGTAATAAGGAATTGGTGCCAAATGCATTAAACTGGACTGCTCATTACATAATATATTGGCCGTTTCAGAGAAACTGATCTTAAAATAACAAGCAAGATTATATTGGAATCAATAGTGAAAAGAGGCTTGGGGGACTGCAATGCAATTTATCAGTCACAGCATCTCAATGGATTTATTAATATCTTAAAAGACAGCTGCATGCCAGAAATGGGGGGCAAGGGTAGCTATAAGTGGGGATCGGGGGGGATAGGCAGAGGGGGAGAGGCTGCCGGGACTCAAATTAGATCCTGGAATCCATGTATGAAGTTCACTGGGGGGTTTGCTTTCAGCTTGGGATTACACGTTGTTGTGCACACCATCATATCATTAAACACACAGCTTTCTTTCTCTATATAACTTTCCACAATTCTTTCCTATGAGGAAGAATGATAGTCTGTCTTTTTCAATTTAACAAGAAACTTTTTTCATGTGCTAAACCATTAAGCACATTTGTTGGCCTATTTGTCCCTTTCTCATTCTTTGTATTTGTCACAATCACTGCCAGCAAACCTTAATCTATCCATCTAGGTTGAACTCTGTTGCCATGGAAATTAAGAGCCCGCACTACTCACTGCATCCTCACTTATTTGTACAGTCGGCCTGTACTTGATTTGACCATTTTTTCCTATCTCTATGACTGTTGCATACTTTTTGTGTTAATGAAGAAGTTAATTAACCCTTTAAAATGGTCAAAAAAGAGCCATTTATCAATTTTGTAAAGACCACAAGTAGGTCCAACCAATGTAATAAAACGCAGAATAAACATGATCAGTCTGTCTAACAGTGGAAGCAAGGATTTTGACCAAATTAATACCACCAGCAAACCTAAATGACGCTCTATCCATGCTGTCAGTTCGTGGTACCCACAGCGTGACATGACCAACAGGCCAAAACATTTCAAAACTGACAGTTTGATGAGCAGCACTGAGATCGATGGAATTTTCCGTTTCGTGGTCTGTCCGTCTAATATTTCATGAGAGAGTGCTCAGCACCGAACACGTGCCAACAAATACACACTTGTGCTCATTCTGTCCAGAAGCCAACTGTAGAGATGATAATATTACAATTACAACTACAATATTTTAAGCTTTCAAACAATCCCCCAGTTGATGAGGTAGTGTGCATGCTACAATAGAATATTAACATTAATTGCCCTTCTCTGAGGCAGTTGTACGACTATAATTAACTTTTCCCAGCGGAGCACAGCTTCTGAAGTCTAAAAGCTTATCATAACTGCATCAACATCTGAGTCAGAAGTCTCTATGTAATTGTGAGACCAAGTGGGTCATTCTTGTTATGCAGTATATTTTGAGCTATCTAACTTAAATGAATATGCCTGTGTTGTAGTTATCAGACTTTCAGAAATGTGCTCTGGTCAAGTCAGTTTTCTAAATTAAGGGTTTGTTGCAACTGAGCATATGCACTTGTATTTGTATTAATTGTAGCTTGATTATTTACACAATGGAAAGATAATTAACTGGATCCTAGGATAGAGACAAAAAAAAGGTACAGTTAAGACATTTATCAGTGAGGGATTTAAGTTAGCTTACATGAGGATGTCACCACTCACCAGTCATTTAATCTTGATATTTTTAAACGTTTTTAGGAAAATGTGGCCATTTCATCAATATCACAGCCTGGAGGATGATGTCATCACAACATGGCTTTTGATAGTTAAAGGGAAACAATAGAAGACTAACAAGATGGAAAGTGATAGGTTTTTCTGTACATGTCCTCTATGTAATAATTACCCATTTAAAAAAAAATCCAAGATTTTTTATTTTTTATTTGAAATATTCTAATTAGAAAAAGGAAACACCTGGAATATTTATTAAACTGCAGTGTACAACATGAAAAAATAATATGAAAAAAAAAAAAAAATAATCCACGCAAAAAGAGATGAAACTATTTGAAATCCATCCCTATTTACATAATTGTGATACTCGGTGAAAAAAAAAAAGAAAGCTAACTAACTAATATGTATTATCAACACAAATTGGAAGTGCAATATTTTATCAAATTTATTAAGACATATAATGGGTACATGGAAACATAAAGCATAGCAATAAAGACCCAAGTCAAAAAAATACAGTAAAGCTACCTGTTATAAATAAAATAAACTCATTCATCTAACCCTGACATGAAAGCTATGATAGGGATATCCGACAACATTTATAATTCAAATCACCATGCTTTGCGGTGAACATCAATAAATAGAAATCACAAACGCGCGCGTAAATTGAGCGTTACGTACCAGGAGGATTCAAAGCAAACGAGTGGCCAGTTGCCGCTCTAGTGAAGTGGTAGAAAACCAAAGGAGACGGGAAGGTTACAAGTAGACAGGTGCTGAAGGTAAACAAGACTTAATATCAGGCAAACAGGGCCTCCGAGTGCGCGTGCGCCACTGTATTTCTCTAGCTAGCACGTCTAATTACATCCATTCTTTAGCGCCACAAATATGACCATTAAAGGCACGAGCATCCAATACTTACAATGAGTTTCGTTTTTGCTTGCTTGTTTATAAATATTTGTTCACAATGCGCATAATTTCAGCGTTTGACACGTTTCTGGCATTATCCGTATATAGCGGACTATAAAACAGAAATTAAAGTCAGTGCTTCGTATTACAATTATGCAACAATAATCGGTTTGGCCTGCAAAAATGACATACAAATAAAAACGTCGTTAAATGTTGTTATATTCCTAATTAGAAACGCTACAAACCGACCTGTATTCATGACTGTACAACTACAGCAACATACTACATAATATAAACAATACAGTAAATAATAATGTAAACTGCCTTCTTCGGTTATAAATGCAACATGAATCGAAATGTAAATTATGCCCCGAGTACGTTAGCTAGAATACTGACGCCAAATTCTGATCTCATCTTTTGTATATTTTATTATTTTTACACAGTGTAGACTGGACTAGTCAACTGAAGAACATATGAAGTACCCGAGTAAAAGCTCACAGAAGCCGCAAAGATGACTAAATTATTGTAGGCTACCTGGTGATTCCGGTTCACAAGCCGGCTTTGCTTCAGCGCCTCTCCCCTGGGCTCTTCCCCTCCTCTGCCTGTCCTTGAATGAAGAAAGCCAGAATTGTTGCCGTGCCGTAGGGCGATAAGCAAAAGCAGGACAACTGGGCTAGGGGTAGCGTGGAGGGAGTGAATTATAGTGTCGCCTGTCTGATTTTAACGCTGGATCAAGCTCTGACGAAACTAGAAGAATCGCACTGCATTACTGTGTCGGTAGGGGGAGACTCGTTATAAGCATTAAAAAAACAAAAAAAACAAACAAACCATAGAGTTCTCGCGAGACGGTGAACCACTGTTGTTCGCTCTCAACAACCACCCAGTTCTAAAGTGCCTATGTAGGGTGCGTCGTTTGCACAGGCGTCAGCATTAAGTGCACTTGTCTGGTCCACTGTATTGCATGTTTTGTATCGCAGTGTAAATGAACGCACAGTGTGCATTTTCGGTATTTATCATAAAGATTTTTTTTTTTTCTTAAATTACCCCCAAAATAGAATAAAATGCATCTCTAAAAATTCTTTTTAAATCTCAACATACTGTACGTAACAATGAAGGATCGGTTTCTGTTTGAATATATGTTTGAATTGTCTAAATAAGCAAAATAGCCTATAGTCAAAAAATGCATTTCATGGCATCATAAAATCATACCGTGTATCTTTTCAACAGATAAGCATAGGCTACTGCATACATTTGTATCTAAATATCTATATTTGTTTCCATATCATAGATATTTGTTTAAGATAAGTTAAGGTATCACCTTCATTGTGTCAAATCAGTGCTGATCCAGTCTTCCTCAGGTTATTGTCTTGCCTTGATAACACGAGCTTATCACACAAAAGCACAAAGCATGGAAGAGAATATCAAAGGAAAGTATTAAGTTATATCTCAAATACTTTAAAGGACTTGAGCCTCCACTGAAAAAGAAGTTGTCTTTTGCCCATGTTCTTAGTGTCCATGTGTACAGTTTAATGTTTAATTAACATTAGTTATTTCTATTGATGATGAAGGCAGAGGAAAATTTGTCTTGCTAAATGTATTATCATCTACCTTGCTGGTGTTGAGATGGAAATGGTTAAGATTACACCACTCTGCACAGTTATTTTCCACATTCCTTTATTCCTCCGTACTTCCATTGCTAATGACCAGGCCCAAACAGAATCTGCTTCCACAGAACTCAGCAGAAGATTTCCTCAGAATTGAAGTACTTAAATTTCTACACATGCCATGCCCCTCACTTGTATGCTTATTAAACATTTTGATGAAGCAGAATAATGCTTTTAGCTAGAAATAAGAGCGAGGTACTCTCGGTTCAGATTAACACACTTTTTACCATATATCCATTTTGCAGATTTAGAACGATCAGCACAGAAAAGTCAAAAAAGCCATCAGATTAATTCTGGGCCTTTTACTGAACTACGAGAGCCCATACAGATGATGAAGCTTTGAGTTTATCTACCTGTTAGAGTCCATCTCAGTAGAGCTCAGTACCACCAAGGGATCTGTACAGACATTAGTGTATCCCCTTAGCATTGGGGTCTGTATGGTGTTAAAGGGATAGTTCACCCAAAAATTAAAATGATCTGATTTACTCACCCTTAAGCCATCCTAGGTGTATATGACTATCTTCTTTCAGACGAACAGTCGGGGATATTTTTTTTAAAAATCCTTAGTCCTCCAAGGTTTATAATGGTTGTGAATGGGGGGCCGCATTCTAAACAAAAAAAAAATGCATCCATCCATAATCAAAGTAATCCATACGGCTCCAGTGGGTTCATAAAGGCTTTTTGAAGTGAAGCGATACGTTTTTGTAAGAAAAATATCCATATTTAAAACTTTATAAATTCAAATAACTAGCTTCTGGTGGACGGATTACTTTGATTATGGATAGATGCATTATTATTATTTTTTTGTTCAGAATGCAGCCCCCTATTCACAACCATTATAAACCTTGGAGGACTAAGGATATTTTTAAAAATATCTCAGATTGTGTTCGTCTGAAAGAAGATATGCACCAAGGATTGCTTAAGGATGAGTAAATCATGGGATAATTTTCATTTTTGGGTGAACTAACCCTTTAAAGTGTGGGAGACACCCTGACTCACAGCACATCCCTGTAACCATGTAGAATATTTATTTTTGTAAAAAAAAAAAAAAAAAAAAAAAAAAAAAAATGTGTGTTGAAGTTTTATTATTGAAAACGTATAGTAAAAGAGTGGCTGTCCTATTGCTATTAGTGTAGGCCTACTCTTCGCTAGTGCATATTCTAGTCTTTGATTTCAAAATTATAGTGCACCATTTTAAATGCTAATACAGTGTAAATCCATCTTCCTCCTTGTTGGTTCTGCATTCTGTGATTCCTGCCAAATCAGCACCAGCCATGGCATCCATGTATTTCCAAGCCAAGCAGAGAGTGAAAAAACTGCAGACAGAAAAACGCAGAGAGATGGTGGATAGAAAAAAAGCCTTGTCAGAGCAATCAATAAGGGCAGTTAAAAGCATCTGTTTGCTGAGCTCAACCTATTATCTAATTGCTGGCCTACTGGTGATTGCATGGACACATTAATCTCTCTCCCTCTCTCTTTGTACCCCTAATAATTCTGGCCTCATAATTCACTGCTTTAAATTTCAGCAATTTGAAGACAAAATGCTGATTATGTTTGTAAAGATACTCAAAAACTAGTTACGCCATTAGGAAGACATGTTTAGTCAGAAACAAAAAGATTTTTTCATTCACCAATAAGAAATGTATTTATTTGAGTAAATTTACATGAAATTTATATGAATGTCATTAAAGAAATAGATGTACTGAATCAATCTTTAAGCATAATGATGACAGTAATGATGATTATGATTGACAGCAGGCATACAGGATCCTTATTCGTGCTCCAAGTGGAATACAAATCATAAAGAGTAACACAAAGAGCTGATATGCAGAATTGTTCCAGTTTTGCCAACATTCTTTTCTTTGCTCTTTACCCAGCGTGCATTAGAAAAGGTCTGTTTGAAACTGCTCCCCCAGCAGGCCAAAGTGTGGAAATGCAGAGCAGAGCAGCTTGAAAGTCAGTTCTGGCCTGGGTAGCTACTTACCTATCATTTGTTACTGAAATTACATTACATTACTAACTACAATTTTTATAATCTATTAGATTACATGTTTTGTGTAATGCATTCAGACTACTTTTTGATTACTTTAAGAATATTTTGACTTAACTTGTTAATAACAGAGATTTAAATAGAATTGTTTTAAACCATAAATACAAAAAAGAAAAAGAAAATGCATTCCATTCTTTATTAACAACATTAAGTGAATAAAAATTACATTAGGTGTTAATAAAGTTGTTGATAAAACAAGTTTACTTTAAAATCCTTTTAATTTATTTGTCTCTATAAGTGAAATGATTTCTATAAATGATTACCTAGTGGCTGGTATGTGCAATTCCACAAAACCAGAAACCATTTTAAAATTTTGCTCACTTTTTCTGTTTACACCTGGTCACTTCATGCGTTTTTACAGATCAGACAGCTGTCTGATTTATCAAAACAATTCCATTTACACTTGGCCACATAAATGCGCCTCTGCAAAACGGATATAAGGGTGCGTTTACACGACAACGATGTACAAAAACGGAAATGTTTTTTCTTTGTACAGATGACAATGTTATCAAAACTATCCCCGTTCACATAGATCCGCGAAAATGACTAAAAACGGAGTATTACACATGCCAGAAAAGTAGTTGGCGATGTAACAGTGTAAAGAAAGACTATGCGTCTGTGCATACGCATTCTTTTTACAGAGCACTAGCACTAAACACACATGCCACCTATCCACCTTATTTTTACAGTTTTCTCCACTTTGATATTCTTCTAATTATTTCCCTATAGTGGCTAATAAATCTGAAGTCTCGCATATTCACAAAACACGTTCAAAAATAACATAATACGTAATACGCATGTGCATGTGCATGACGTCACCGTTTTCATAGATTTGCGTTTTTGCAGTTTACACAGAGATGACAACGGTATCGTTTTCAAAAACTTGCACTTTGAAACCTGTTTTCAAAAGTTTGTGTTTTCAGGCCACCAAAATGCCATTGTCGTGCAAATGAATGGTCAAAACGCATAAAAAGTTTTCAGTTTTTAGTTGAAAACGGTGTCGTGTAAACAGCCCCTGAATCCGATCTTCAATTCCCGCGCTTTATGCAGATTTAATGGAGTTCACGTCACCGAAAGCAAGAAAGACCGCAATAGACCTTAAATAGCCCCGCCCCTTTTCAGCACTGCGCTTGTTGTCTTTTGTCTTCCGGGTTTGTATTTCAACAGCGATCTTACGTATTTATGAATGAACTGCTCATTTTAAAATCTTCCCGGCCTACTGACATTTAAAAGGCTGGGACACACCAACCGGATGTCAAAGAACTAGCGGTAACGAAAGCCATTGGTGTTGTCGCCTCATGTAGGCTGCGTCAGGGAAAAAAAATTTGTGCTTGAACACACCAAAAGAACTTCAGCCGACTGTCAACTAGCATGCGCGTTCTGTGCCTGCGTATAAAGGAGATGACTCTCTGTTTAAGCATGCGTAATTATTATTTTACAGATTGCATGTATAGGCTACATTACAAATGATAAACAAAGCAGCGCTTGCTTACCATTTTGAATATCAATCATGCTGAACACGTTCTTTATTCCACTCCGCTCATGTTATTATGAAAATATTCGTGCCTTCTGTCTGTGCCGTCATGACTTATTTGCTTGCTTTCATAACTTTTGCTTATATTCTCATGAACTCGTTTGCTATACTGAATCAGAGTTCTCTCTCTCTGACCACCCGATGCCGATTCAACATGTTGAATTGGCCGAAAAAAAGCAGACGAGGACCAACTTCAGCCAATGGTGCGGAACACACTGAGAAAATTTAGTCGGCGACGCGCAAAAACTGCCCGACGGCCGACCGTCGGCTTGGTGTGTTCCGGGCTTTGACACCTGCTTTAAACATTACAATGCTCACGATAACTTTCATTAACTAATTTTCATTAAGTAAATTCACTATACCAGCTAATTATTATTTTACAGCGATGCCATAGAAATATACAGAGCTACTGTACCTCAAAAACGGAAGTTCAAAGACAATATTATAAAGATGGCGGTGCGTTTGTTTCTCTGGCGCACAAGGTCTATAGGAGAGAGCGCGGCAAACAGTACTGGCTTGCTGAAGAGATACTCAGCTGCTCATCTGCAGCAATGCGTGATTCAGTAGCGCTGTCATATCTGGCTATAACATGTTATTTAGCCTATAACACGCTCACACATTTATTTTTTAGTATTTTTGGGAGGAGTAAAATTTACATATGTGGTTTCAACAACGCCGATCAGAGAAAACGCATGAACGACTCTGGAAGTGACCAGGTGTAAACGGGCCCTTTGACCCATATGGCTGCATCCGAAAACCTAGGCAGCTGACTTGTTGCCTCGCTGCCCTATCTGGCAATGACTTGTAAGGCAGCGTTTGTGCATGAAGGCACCTCACGAAACTGATCCCCGACAGACTTCTGAGGCAGCGTATCAGTTTAAAGGGGAACTATATTATTTCAAATCCACTGTTTGGAAGTTAGTCAGGCCGAGTCCAACAACAAACGTCCAACCAATCAGCGTATGACTCGTATGACGGTCGAGGAGAGAGGATGAGCAAGAAGGAGAATTGAAAATAAGAAAAAAAAACCCCTGCAGAACGAGAAATGGGACACAATACAAAACAGCTCAAAAGAATATCACTGGAATGAAGGTTTATGACTGGGCAAGTGCTTTAGGACCCGTTAAATATTAGAAAAGCTTTCCAGCGCTGGAGAGAGCTAAGCGGGAAGGCCTGAAATCTGCTTTGATCCCGCTTCTCATGTGAGTAACACTGGGTTTTGATTGTCTGGAGCTGCTGTGCTGTTTGCGACTAACAACGAACACTTTGTATTTACTCGTGTGTGTGCTGTATGTTCATTTTTTATGCTTCCTTGTCGTTCGTTCATTAACTGCGCTTTATTTTTCGTGAAGCATTTTGTTGTGCATCCGCTGTGATAAACAGACTTCCACTCGCATTGCGTGTGTAACAGCAGCCAGATAGTGAGAGTTCTGCAGTTAATCCATTACAGAACTGACGGCCGTTAGAGAATGAGGTGCTTGGCGTCATTAGTAGTGCATTCGCCTCGCATGTCAGCAGCGATCGGGCTGGGGTTTGGGACTGACTCGGAGCAGGGTGGTTAGGATTGGAGTGTGAGTTTTGGAGGCAGAGCAATGAAGAGAAGGGTGGGTTTGTTTAGGTTGATGTCAAATATCAACAATGTCCAACAGTGTAGTTCAAATACCACTTACTGCACCTTTAATGATCTACTGTAAAATAGCGCAAGCTTTGGTGAGAACTAAACATATAATTACTACAGTAGTAATTTCTCGTAGCTCGCTAGAAATGACATCAAAAGTGGAAAATGTTGGTCAAAAACATACATTTACACACAAACTGACCAGCAAACGCAACTTTCAGACGCCATCTTTATTTTTCTAGCTCAACTGTCACAGAATGGAAAGCAAAGGATTGTGGGATAGCGAAGGACACATCTATGCTGCCTTCAAAAATCGATCAGATGAAGGTATCTCAGGAGACAGGAAGTGAAGCTAACATTGGATTCGGACCAAGCGGCAACCTCCCCCAATTTCTCTTGAAGCCAATACTAGAGACAGGCTCCAAAAGAGAGCAGAATCTTATTGAGCCCCATGGCCAACTTTACAGCAGAAAAAAAAACATGTTTGCAGCCTGGATCAAATTGTGGTTTTGGTCTATACAGCTAATTTTGCCCTTCGTGACAACTCTGAGGGGGGTGAATTTTTTTATAACTCATCCGTTTAAATTATATTAAGCCTTAAAGTTCTGCATAATTAAGGGCGCGATCATGTTACCCAGCCGCTGAATTTGGCATCTCTGCCATGTATGTGCTTTTTTTCAGGATTATTTTATACAATTATAAAATAATAATATATACAATCATAAAATAATATAGCTTGCTGCATTAATGGTCGAGACTCGAGACAGAGGTGCGTCTGTGTACCTGTGCACGCATGTGGAAGATAAACAGAACACACGTTGTTGGATCATGGCATTGGCTAAAAGTTTTGTTCCTGAGTTACTACAGTGACAATGGTGGGAGGATAAAAAACTCCAAAAGCACTGCTTGGATATTAACTGCTGCATTTTGAAAAATTATACTTTGGACGCGGACTCAAACGCTGCTCAGGTTGCATAATTTTTTGAAGAACGATGATAGAGAGCAGATCATGCAGAAGAAATGTGATGCAAACAATGGATAATATATCAATATTTCATGGATTTAACACTTTTGTGGACAAAAAGTACTGTTTTTTGTTTTTCAATGGACACTCATGGACATTTTACCCAAGTGCAACGGATTGGATTCATCTGGCGATCTCTATTTCATTATAAAGGTATGAAGTCCCGTTTGATTTTGCGTGTTGTTATTTGCACACCTGACACAAATTACAATTACTGGTACTGGAGCATCTAAATCGTAAAAAAGACACCGTATATTGACAGTAAACATTCAGAACTTTCAAATGATATAATTTGGTATCTTTATTAATATTTTAGATAGTATCTAAGATAGATAGCTCCTTAGCCTGATAACATGATCACGTCGAGCTAGGCGGGCGTGGTTTCAGTAACCAGGCACCTCAGTTTCAACCACATCCTGCCTCTTTGCCCATTTTCAGTGTGCGGTGACGTGCTGCTAAGATGGCAGCAGCCTCATTTTCGCTTCAGAAATGCTCTTCAGAAATCTACGGGTGACGTCACGGACACTACGTCCATATTTTTTTTACAGTCTATGATTCGGACGTGCCTTGATGCCTTCCTACCTCAATATTATCTGTCTGCAATATCGGAGGCTGCACTTTCAGGACCGCAGTTCTAGGACTGCATTCCTAGGACCCTAGTTTTTTGTGACAGTGCCACCTACCGAATCGGAGAACCGCAGTGCCAGGACCGCATTTCCAGGACCCTAGTATTGGAGAACCAAAAAAACTAATTAGAGTTTTTTAAAGGTTTATAACACCCAAATACTACTTTCATTCTTGCAATTAAACCTGGTTGCTAAGAGTTGAATGTTGAGTAATTATTGTGACTAACTAACATAATAATAACTCAAGTAAAATAAACAAGGAATCATGGTATAGCCTTTTCAGTCAGATCAACCACATTTTCAAGTACAGAGGGAAAACACAAGGATGACTCTGGGGGTATATTTAAGATTGTGTATATTTTATAAAATAATATATTACAACAGTTGAACACAAAAAAACAAATTTGTTCGTGACGTGAACCACACAGAAAGAACTTCAGCGACAACGTCTTCACTGACTCCTGAGAGAGAGAGAAATAGAGAGAAGTGAATGAAATAAGGAACATTTAGTTGAACATGTTCAACTCTCTAATTTTAAATTTCATATTTAAAAGATCTTAGTGACCACAGAGCACACACATTATATATGATACAAAAATAATTATATCAATCTTCATACCAATTATTTTGGTATGTTCAAAGATTTGGAAAAATGTTATTTTGATGCTGTGAACTGAGGGAAAAAAAAGAACAACATATATGTATAAACAAATAGAGAGAGATGCAAGAAATCTGAATAGAAATAACTTTTCCTGACCTTTGAATATTTAAAGCACAGATTCACAATCTGTATGCAGCAGCACTACCTACCAATTGGATGTTCTCCCCTCTTTTCTCAATTGTTTCTCTATCACTCTATTAAATTCTTCCACTTCACTGAAATAGTAAATGGAGAACATAATCACTGCTGGGTTAACAGAAATACTGTTAATACTTAAAAAAATGATACATTGGACACTGTGTAAAAAAAAGTGAATTTTCTACTCTTACCTGTGATGATAATCCGGACCAGAGAAGAAGGCCTTTTCAGCATCCCGCAGAGACAAATTCTGCAGCCCAGCCAGGCCATATATGATGGTCTATCAAAAGAAAATTGTTCATTGAAATGTACACAGATCTAGGAATTGAGGTCAAATTAAATTAATCATAACATTGCATTTCCCAAAAGAATGTTTGCAAATGTTACCTTCATAGAGAACTGTGTCTTTGAAATGGCTCTCCAAATGGGATTTCACTTTGCTCAACTTTGTTGGGTAAAACAAAGCAGAACTGCAGAATGGGCAGAGGAACTCCTTGCATCATGTGATGCATCTCTATAGGATCTCCCTTCTTGGATTGTTGTGTGTTTCTTGAAAAAGAGAGAGTCCACTTGGTCAAATAAAACATAAGTTCATTTCATATAAATAAATAGACATAAATTAGGCCTAAGCCTAGTACTTGACCAATTTATTTATTATTCTTTTGTCATATATTGCCTGCACTGAAATCACTTTTAGAGTACACAGTACATGACACAATCTAACACGTGGTATTTTAACAGTCAATTATTATGATGGCCTCTCTGTTATGTCTAACTATTAAAAATGTCAAATGCCTCAATCAACATTATAAAAACAATGTCAAAATGAAGAGACATGCTCATAACATGTATTGTGGGGTAAACATGCCCAGGTGAAAAAAAAATAGTATAGTAATTTATAGTAAATACTATAGTTTTTTATCCATACTATAGTAAAGTACTTGAATTAATTTGTTGTGGTAATTCTATAGTTGCTGTGGTAACATAACTATAGTAATATAAACAAATTACTTTACCCAAGACTGTACTAAGTTTTCTACAACTATAGGCTATATTATACTACAATATACACTACAGTTTACTGTAGTAAAAAATAAAGTATACTATAGTATTTATTACAGTTTATCAGTTCACTGTAGTTAATACTACATTATGCTGTAGGATTCATTAACAAAGTGTTGTAAATACTACAATTTATACAGTATACTACAGTTTACTCTGGGAAATTCATTGGTTCAAAAACACTGTAGTATTTACTATAGTATTTTTTGACATGGGCAAGGCTGACAGTGAGCACGCACGTGACAGTTAAAACATTAAGATTATTTTAACTTACTTAAAATGGAAAAACGATGAGTAACTAACACTATTTTACAACGAAGTGCTACAGTTTATTGTACTGGCTAGGATTAATAATCATACCATATCACTAAGTCAACACAAGCTTGCCAGTCGTGCTACAGTTTTGTTAAACGAATATGCTAACAAATTCGTTTTACAGCATTAAGCTAATATATGATGGCTATAAAATGTATTTAAGACTATTTAGCAACTCACGATCGCTTCACTTCGCAATTAACTGCATCACAAATGTTTTTAATGTTAAACAAATAAAAATTCACATTTGATATTCACACTCTGAATATCGTCCATCTTCCAGAAAAATATGCGGTCACTGGTCCTGTAATTCGGTAGGTGGCGTTGACACTAAACATCTAGGGTCCTAGAAACGCGGTCCTGAAAATGCAGCCTCCGGTTGCGCAGGCAGATGCTACTCTCCTACCTTGAAATGTGTCCTCCGAAGGCAGCATCTTCCAGTTTTCGGACGCAGCCATATATCTCTCAGCAGCGCCACACAACGGAAACAAGCCACAACACAAGGAAAATTTGGCACAACGACGGAAACAAGTCGCAACACAACGTAAATGGTTGCTAACACACAAACAGGGCCTCAAATCTAAATTTTGATATCCAGTATATTTTTATGAACCCTATATGGGGCAATACATTATCATTCTATTGCGCAATCAGCCCATTTTGCATTAAATCTAACATGCAAGCTTTATAACTACTGGTTATTGACCAACGAAAGTTTTTACTGCACCAATGTATTTTTTATGAACTCATATAGTTTATAGGGGGGAAGTAGCCTACATCCATTGCACAACTGGCCCATTCACTGTGCTGTTTCCATAAAGGTGCGTCAGCTAAACATGCAAGCTTAAGTGGTAATGAACTTATGAAATCCACATTTTGAACAGTTTTTACTGTACCAGTATATATATTTTTTTATAAATCCTTGAATTTCCCATATGGGCCAGTAGAGCCGCTAACATGCAGGATTTATACTAGTGGCAATAGACTAACGAAATTCAAATTTTTTACAATACCAATGTTTTTAATGGACCCTTGAGCTTTGCACATATTACTGTTGAATTCATTTCACAACGCTGTTTCTCGCGGCCACGTAAGGGATGCTTTAAAGCTAAAATTTGGGCTTCATTCTAGAGTTAATGGTCTAACAATATTACTCATTTTAAACAGCTTTTACTGCACCAGGCTTTTTAAATGACACTTTAAATTCGCATAGCTGTGATGACAACTCTCGGAGAGATTGGCATGGATGTGGCAATGTTAACGTATTTGGCCTTGTCATAATAGATTTGCTATGCTGCTGCTGCTGTTGATTAATGCTGCTGTAGAGCAAGTACAGAGACTTGCTACAGCAAATACATTCACAGACATTGCTGTAAGCATGTAAGACATGCTGCTGCTTCTGCACATATAACAAACATAGAATAACCCCCGTAGCATATCTGTATAGCTGGAGCTGGGGAATGTGGAGGGTTTCAGAAAGCGCGCTGTGGACTGCTGACAGCAAACAGTGCCAAGTATGTGAATGTTTGAGCATCAAGCTCATTGGCTGCTGCACCACAGCAACCAGTCGGCAGCGCTATGTAGAGAACTATTGTGATCGCTACAATGGGCTATATGCACGGAGCGTTCTTTAGAACTTCCGCATTAATATAAACCAGCTCGAAAACTTCCGGTGATACGTCATTTGCTGGTGTGTTGAGCATCAGTAGTGTAATACTTAGTTTATAATCAGGATATAGTCACTTAAATAGTCAGGCATAGCATTAATTTAGTTATTCAAACGTAAGACGGCATAAAAAATAAATAAATAAAGACGTACCTCATCCTCGGCTAAATTCAATTCGACCACCAGTTTTCACACTTTTATGTGAAAAAAAGCTTCAAAAATTAAATATTTATTGTGCAATTTAGTTAGATTAATTGAATAAAATGTGTGTTTTTACAAGTGTGCTGAATTTTGCGCTGCAATGACTGACAGCTGCTGTAATTACAAAGGGAAAGCGCGGTGCTCGCTTTCTGTCATGAATCACAAGAAAAGTTTTTGTTTTTCTTAAGATTTTTTGTGTATTTCATACTTCACGTTGACAAAATGTATTTTTAAACCTAGTTATTTTATAATGGTTAATATTTAGTCAAAAACGAAGTGAAAAACGATTAGAGGAAATGGCTGATATGCGCAAATAAATGCTACTTTGCCGCCATCTGCTGGTTTAAAGTGGTAATTATTGTATTTTTTATTTTTAAATAAGTGTTTTCTATCAAATGTTGAATTTCCTACATTTTGAAACGTTCGGTTTTACACTGGGGACAATCTCCGAAGGATGAACAAATGTTTGTGGTCATCACATTAAAAATAACATTTGAAGTGCTGGGGGAAAAAATGTGTGTGCATGTCTAATTACAGACAAGGCGTTTTTAAACGGTCCCAATAGCTTTATTGCAATCAATAAAACTGGTTTATTGCAAAATTAGGTAAATGTGATAAGTGCATTAAAATATGAATACAACATTAAAAAGTCAACCATTGACGGTTTTGTGTCAATGTACAGCGACTACAGAATGAACAGCTAACAGTTCACCGGAAATGCCCGAGCTGGCTTAACGACAACCAGGAAGTAACCGTGCATATAGCCCATTGACTTAAAGGATTAGTTCACTTTGAAATGAAAATTAGCCCAACCTTTACTCACCCTCAGGCCATCCTAGGTGTATACAAAGTCCCTTTAAGACAAGTCATTTCACTCGGCGGCCATCTTTGAAACGACTCTAGGGCATCCAAGTGCAGCTCCTATCTCTTTGAATGGGGAAACATCAAATTCTCCAAAGCTGTTTGCCAAGCTTTCGATTAAATTTCATATTTGAAATCACCAATGAAATCTGACAACAACTCTCATAAATTTTGTTTCTAAATGCTCGAATCATGACAAAAAAAAGGCATTTTTCATCCCAGATCAAGCTCATGCGCAGTCCTAACTGCGCGTGTCTACAGGAAGCGCGCGTCTGACTGTATGTAGCCCCGCCCCTTTTCAGCGCTGCGCTCGTTGTCTTTTGACTTCCGGCTTGTATTTCCATAGCGATCTTATGTATTTATGAAAGAACTGCTCATTTTAAAATCTTCCCGGTCTACTGACATTTGTTAAGACATCTGCTTTAAGCATAACCATGCTCATGATAACTTTCATTAACTCTACAACAGGTAAATCTACTTCACCAGCTAATTATTATTCAACAGCGATGCCTTAGAAATATACAGAGCTACCGCAAAAACGGAAGTTCAAAGACAATATTCTAAAGATGGCGGCGCGCTTGTTTCTCTGGTAAATAAGGTCTATTTTCAAACGGCCGCTGCAGTGAAGCGATGACTTTACCAATCGGCGATTGGCTCTTATTTAGAAGGCGGGACTTATTCCGCCATTTTGCGCGTTGCACTTTCTCCCATTCATAATAATACGAGTGACGCGTCTTGTGTTATTCTATCCACCTTATTCCTGACTAGCCTACTGTGTTTCGAATTATGGGTTTCACTTCCGGTTTGGGGAACTTCCATTTAAAAAGACTGAAACGAATCGTTTCAAATTATAAAGTTGCGCTACAAATAAAGCTTATCCGTCAGTTTAACTGAATGAGCTGTCAATTTTTCTTTCATGTTTTATTTTCGAGACATCATGAGAATAACGTAACGCTTGGTATTTTAACATAACATGTTATAACAAGAATATCTACGGCAATAGCTCTTTTCAGTTGCTGCTTTCTATCCTCGTGATTTTCTTTTGTCACAGCTATTTTTTTATTTCCACAATCACTTGAGATTTGAACAAACTATATTTTAGCATTTTATATCATTATATAAGAACCATGCCATAATTTGCTGACAGAATTCTGATTAATACACCAATACCTTGTTAGCTGCAATTTGTTTGTGACAACTAAGGACAGAAGCAATAAAATACAGATTTATCAAGACATTACTTATAAAACAGGCCTACAGTATTGTTACCAACCATGACCAAAAGCTCACTTTTTATGATAAACTTATATCTGACAAGCATATGACAAGTAACTAGGTGGTGGCCACATAGGCCATAAAAAATAAACAGAAATGTCATAAACAGGTGCAGGATACAGGTCGCAGATACTGGTGCAGGACACAATGCCACACCCACTTTAAATTGAAAAGTACAACATTCAAAAAAGTCTTCATCAGATTAATAGATGAATAATTTGGTTAAAATGTTGCGATGTTCAAATTTAAGTATTCAAGATTTTGTGATATATTATTGGTGCACTGCAAAAGTTGTTTGTATTTTTTACAGGGGAAAAAAAAAAGTAAAAATGCATAATATGGTAAAAAAAAAAAAACTGCATAGTTTAACATCATAAGTAAATTTACAGTAAAATACTGTTGAATGTATGTTTGACAGTATATCACTTAAAGAAATACACAGTTATAAGTTAAAATATACAGGCCAATATGTCATCTCCTAATGCCTGAAATTTTTTCACCATATTTTTTTTTGTGGCAACCACAGCTGTCAGTTTTTTTTTTTTTTTTTTTTTTTTTTTTTACCATAAATTTTATAGGATATTTTTTAGAGTGTATGTTTTATGTTAGCCTAAAGAGCAATGAAAATTTATGCTGAAAATGGCAGTTGTTCAGGAGATATTATATTTGTGAACGAGTATTTCATTAGTATTGCATTTTGTGTATGAGTATTTTATCAGAACAAAGTACAGATTACGATTTTCTCAAGGCATCAAAGCGTTAGGGGCTGCGTTTACAGATTTACTAAACTCGTTTGGGGTCAAACAAAACGTCACTGGACCCACTCACCGTCTTAATCATACACTAGATTTAATTATATCACATGGAATCAATCCTACTGATGTAGAAATTCTACCGCAAAGTGATGATATCACTGATCATTACCTTGTAACATGCGTAATGCATACTGCTGATATTTGTCAAATTGCGCCACGATATCGACTAGGTAGAACAATTCTTCCGACAACTAAAGATAAATTCACAAATAAACTGCCTGATCTGTCTCAGCTGCTCACTGTACCCAAACACACAAATGATCTCGAGAAAATGACTAGCAGTATGTGCACCACTTTCACTAGTACATTAGATACTGTTGCACCGATGAGATTAAAAAAGGTTAGAGAGAAAAATACTGTACCATGGTACAACAGTATTACTCACGCTATCAAAAGAGAAACTCGTAATCTAGAACGCAAATGGAGACAAACTCGTTTAGAGGTCTTCAGAATCGCGTGAAAAGACAGCTCGTCCCGTTATAGAAAGACTCTAAAAGCAGCCAGGGCCGAGCATCTCCGCAAACTCATAGAAAATAACCATAACAATCCAAGGTTCTTGTTTAGTACAGTGGCTAGATTAACAACTAAACAGACATCACCAGAACAAAACATTTCATTACAGTTTAGTAGCGATGACTTTATGAATTTCTTTACTGAAAAAATCGAAAGCATCAGAAATACAATTGTAAATGTACAACCCTTGACAGAGTTTTATGATTCGTCCCTCAAGAACAGTTGCAGTGCTTTACGACTATAGGACAGGAAGAGCTAAATAAACTTATCACAGCGTCTAAACCAACAACATGTTTATTAGATCCAATACCCACTAAACTACTGAAAGAATTGTTACCTGTAGCAGAAGAGCCTCTTCTCAATATTATTAACTCGTCTTTATCTCTAGGTCATGTTCCAAGACCGTTCAAGTTAGCAGTTATTAAGCCTCTCATTAAGAAACCACAATTAGATCCAAATGTATTGGCAAATTACAGACCCATTTCAAATCTTTCATTTATATCTAAAATACTAGAAAAAGTGGTGTCGGTCCAATTGTGCTCCTTCTTGCAAAAAAATACTATCTATGAAAAATTTCAGTCAGGATTCAGGCCTCATCATAGCACAGAAACTGCGCTCGTTAAAATTACAAATGACTTACTTCTAGCTTCTGACCAAGGCTGTATCTCAATACTAGTGTTACTTGATCTCAGTGCTGCGTTCGACACTATAGATCATAAAATACTCCTAGATCGACTACAGAATTACACTGGTATCCAGGGACAGGCATTACAGTGGTTTAGGTCATATCTATCAGACCGTCACAATTTTGTTTATTTAAACGGGGAAAAATCGAAGATAACAATAGTAAATTATGGAGTGCCTCAAGGATCTGTGTTAGGCCCTCTGCTATTTTCAATATACATGCTGCCACTTGGTAATATTATAAGAAGACATGGAATTAGTTTCCACTGCTATGCCGATGATACTCAGTTATATATTTCAACACAACCAGATGAAAACTCTAAATTATCCAATCTGACAGAGTGTGTTAAAGAAGTAAAACATTGGATGACTAGTAATTTTCTTCTATTAAATTCAGATAAGACTGAAGTATTACTTATTGGGCCAAAAACCTGTACACAGAATCTCTCAGACTACAATTTGCATTTAGAAGGATGTACTGTTACTCCATCCTCGACAGTTAAAGACCTGGATGTTATATTAGACAGCAACTTGTCCTTTGAAAATCATATTTCATATGTTACAAAAACAGCCTTCTTCCACCTCAGAAACATTGCTAAGATACGGAATATGTTATCTGTTTCTGATGCAGAAAAGTTAGTTCATGCTTTCATGATGACTAGACTAGATTACTGTAATGCATTACTAGCTGGTTGCCCTGCTTCATCAATAAACAAGCTACAATTAGTACAAAATGCAGCTGCTAGAGTTCTTACCAGGTCAAGAAAATATGATCATATAACACCAATTTTATCATCTCTACACTGGTTACCTATTAAGTTCTGTATCGATTATAAAGTACTGCTAATGACCTATAAGGCTCTAAATGGTTTAGCTCCTGTGTACTTATCCGATCTTCTATCGCCCTACAATCCTTCACGCTCTTTAAGATCACAAAACTCTGGACTTCTGGTTGTACCTAGGATAGCTAAGTCCACTAAAGGAGGGAGAGCGTTTTCACATTTGGCTCCTAAACTCTGGAATAGCCTTCCTGATAATGTTCGGGGCTCAGACTCGCTCACCCAGTTTAAATCTAGATTAAAGACGCATCTCTTTAGCCAAGCATTCACATAATGCATCTCATATCAGATCAACTGCACATGACTATCTTTGCTTAATGTTATGAACAGCAGCTATGCTAATTATTCTCCATTTGCTTTTCTGTTTTACCTTGGGACGCCCGTCCCGAGGTGACTAGAGAGTACATCAGTTTCAGTTTGGATCCAGCCCCTTAAGAAGACCTCAGATGACTAAAACTTTGGAAGAGACGGCGCCAACTCCTGCGAGGACTTCAGAAGATGCAACATCTGGATCAACACGCACATTTGCTAATTTCTATATATCCTAATTATTGTTAATATGTATGTCATTTTTCCAGGAGCTCTTTGCTTCTACCTTCAATTAAATTGCTAACAGTGATTGTATATTAATTGCCTAAATTATTACATTATTAGCTAACTGCATTCTCCAAATTGTAATGTTGACATGCATTCTCTGTAAAGCTGCTTTGAAACGATATGTATTGTGAAAAGCGCTATACAAATAAATGTGAATTGAATTGAATTGAAATCAAAGCAAACCTTGATTGTGGTCATGAACTAGTGTAGTGTTTGGAACCATGACAGCAAATAAAACAACAACATCTTCTTATCTTCCCATTATGAGTGAATGATAAAATATGTTTTCCATTGAATAATTTAGTTGTATGCCAGTCCCATCCCTCTTATAATAAATAATTTATAAATAAATACATAGGGTAACGTGGGGTAAGTTGGACCCTGGCAGATGTCCCTCCCCACCTTAATTTTTGCTCCTGACCATAGATGACACAAAATCTCATCTCAGCAATTTTGATGAATGGCTAGGCTATTTTTAATTTTGTCATTTCATCTGAATATTAACATTTGTCAGATTCGACATTTGTCAATTCGACTGCTCTGTTTGAGCAGTTCTAACAGACAGTGGGCAGGCTATTCCACAGTTTAGGGGCAATAACAGAAAAAGCCTGATCCCCTCTCAGTTTAATCTTACCCTTGCCTTGGTCAACAGGGTTGTGTATGGACAAAGGCTCAATAGATAAGTAGGTGCCAGTCCGTTTAAAGATTTAAATACAAAATATAGCTGCAAGCAAAGATGACGGGCCCAAGCCCCAGTGACTTTAGGACAGCTGTTCACGGTGGGCAATGTGCATTTTAAAGTGGGTAAATGTAAATGTAAGAACTTTGTCAAAATTGTTGGAATATGCTACATTTACTGCAGCCAGCTGGTTCCACTATGACTGTGAACCACAACAGCCACATCCATGAGATAATTTAAATTTAGATGAATTTCACGTCATAGGATGTTATAGGTCACTTTCAAATCAGCGTGAAGTTATCATTTGCAGCTCAAAATTTTGTAAGTCTGAAGGAATATCTATCTTAAAGTATATTTTTATTAACCCTTTCACACGTAAGTTTAAAATATTCTGGCTGACCCCCCAGCGTGAGTTTTTCAAAGCGACCGTTATTTAGAATGTATCACTTTATTGTTTCCATGGTGATGCGTCATTGCTTGTCACATGACACACCGCAGCCACAATAGCGCTGAAAAACTGATGATCTGCTTTTAGTTCATTTTTCCTTTTTTATGCAAAATATTAACAAATTTGTTGACTATGGCATGAAATATCTGATATTCCGATTGTCAAAGTGGATATGTTTTGTTGATTAAACACCTTTTATAATGAATTGTTGAGCTACATGTGCGATGGGCGCCGCCGTGTTAGTTTGTGCCGCACAGAGAATCGGATCTGTTGGATTTACAATGCACAAGTTTATCCACTTCGCCAGAGATACATGAAAGTAAGTGAGCCGGTAAACTGGGAGAAGAATAGAGTTGTAATGATGGGTCAACAGTGTGTGGATCCATTTGCAGCTTTATTAAACACAGCAGTAGTACAGACAAGGGCAGAGCAGTACCGTAAACAGGGACAGGCAAGGATCGAGGCGGGCAGCAGAGAATCAGAGTCAGGTCACAGGCAAGGATCGAGACAGGCGGCAAACAAACACAGTCCAGGGTACAGGCAAGGTTCAGGGCAGGCGGCAAGGGTTCACGAGAGATAAACAGTCCACAGAATAACGCTCAGAAATGATCACCGTAGCAAATCAAGACTTCGCGAAGATGTGGTGTGTATGCGTGTCTTAAATAGTGTGCGTGTGATGCAGTTCAGGTGTGTGTGCAATCAGTCCCAGGAATGAGGGCCTATGGGAAATGGAGTCCGAATGGTGGAGAATCAGTATTCCGATGATGGCTCCCTCCGGCGGTCCGGAGGATGAACCGTGGGAGCCATATTTATGACAAGATTAAAATTTAAAGTTACTTACACAATGTGTATCTGATGTGAATAAGACGTGTCATCTAATTATATTGGAAAGGACTGTTATTGCCACTTCCATAGACATCATTGTGTATTCCACAAACTCTAAATGTATTGTTTTGTTACTACTCATGTGTATTGAAATGTCTGAAACCTAAAATAAACATTATGTGGTTAAAAAAATATTTTTTTGTGGTTAAAATCACATATTTGTGATATTATGAAAAGCGCAGAGTGCGTCTGTCTTTGGCTCGCGCGAAAGCACATTTGAATTTGGCAGTTGATCACGTGATGCACTGAACGTTTGAATCACACCGGTGTGATCGTATGTGTCAAAGGGTTAACATAATTAATAAATGAATTATATAAAACTATGTTGTCAGTGCACTACAAATGAACTGGATCTATACCTTTTATTTTGTTATTCAAATTGATAGAAAAATAGAAGATATTTCTTATCCATTAATGCAGGCAAAAGCACACAACAATGAATGGGTTAAACTCTAAACCATCAAAGCTATAAAAGAGACTGAGACACACACACAGGTCTGGTTCACTATCCTTGTAGGGACTCTCCATAGACATAATGGTTTTTATACTGTACAAACTGTATATTCTATCCCCTAAACCTACCCATCACAGAAAACTTTCGGCATTATTACATTCTGAAACATCGGCTTGTAGACGACCCTGTAAAATACACTCATCCACTTCTTCTGAATCAGTTTCTGGTTCAAACATATAAAGGGGCTTTTGCACCAGAGGAACCTTTTCATAGTTCAGAACTATTGGCTGAAGTTCCTCTTTTTGACGTGTTCGCACTGCGGGAACTAGGAATGATTTTAGTTCTAGGAATTCCTTTTAGGGGAACTAAATTAGCTCCTACTTCAGAGTAGGGTCTAAACCTGTATAGGAACTACCAGTGGCATAAGTGTATGTTGATTGGTCAAATGCATATGAAACACCAGAGCCCGACATTTTTAAAAAGCCATGTAAACATACTTACTTCACAAAAACACTTAAATATGTCATTTTGGTGATCAAAGATGAGTTTTAAGGGGCTACAATTATTGAAAATGGGGATTTTATTTCTCACCATGGTAACACCATTCAAGATATCCAATACCCTTTAGCAATTTAGCATCTTCAGTTGAGAATCACATTGAGAAATTTTGGTGTGAATCGTATGACACCCTTTGGAGCAGTAGATAAAAATTCAGAGCTTGTTTCAAAAAATTCACATTAAAACAAAAATAGCTGAATTCCTGTTGGCCGGAGCTAATGACTATAAATCAGAAAGCTGTCCGGCTCGATAAGAAAAATGTATGTACTGAGTTTGGTGACTAGGTAAAACTCACTGTAGTCAAAAGGTGGCGCTACTGAGCTCCTTCTACACACTCATTTCTAGGCTTTGCCCATGTCTACTGGCTGATAACTCTGATGTGTGTGATGTGTTGGGGATAAACAGTTTAGGACCCTTGACCAGATATGTCGAATGAAAGACCAGGAGTCAGAGATGCAATCAATTGAAGAAATTTTACTGAAGAATAGTTTGCAGTTTCATCAGCAAAAGTCAGCTTCAGGTCTCACAAGGAGTTTGTAGGCCGCTCCGCGTACATTCACATTTCCATACCAATTATACTCTAACAGAGTCCACTAACTACGCCATTACTTCCGGTTGAATGATTCTGATTGGCTAAGAAAAATAGACAAATTTGGTAATCTTCCACACATGGATAGATAGTCAGAAGCATATCTCCATTCGTCACAATGCTGACGAGGGGACCCTGGATTTAGGTACTGGATGTCCTTTTGGGTTCATGACATGGCGTCTGCTGGTCTCAAGCAGAGTGCCAGCTGTCCACCAGTACAAAGGACCTGCACAGAACACAGCGCACATACACAGATACACATGAGTTGCAGCTTCTTCAAGGTTGAAGTTGATCTGAGCTCTGCTCTGAGCAGGAAACTTTCCCAAAACATACTGATGTGATAACATGTTCTTTTCGCTCAGTGAGAGGTACAGACAATATTCAAAATTATTTTCTAGTGTTTGAAAAGGAAAATAAATGCTATAACATACGTTGAAGAAGCCATTCAAATAATTTAACAGAAAGATAAATGTTGATTAATAACTTAGAAGATATATACTGAAGCGGCAGTTGGTTCCAGAATCCACCCCTTCAGATGAGTTTCATGCAATTTGAAGTATGCTAAGAGTCTCAAAATCACCCAAAAAGAATATTAAAGTTTGATTTGTTTCCATGACAACAACATTCAAGATATCAAGAATCCTTTCACAGGTGTACATCTGCAGTGTCTTGACATTATTCTGACAAAGTTTGAAGCAAATTGGGTAAAAATAAGAGGGCGATTTCAAAGCATTTTGAAAATGACACACTTTCTTCTGCCAATTGGTGGCACTATGACTTTGACTCACACTAGTCACTTCCATGTGATAAGCCTCCTACAACGAACACAAAGCTTAAGTTTCATCAAAATCAGGCAATATATGGAGAAGTTACAAGACAGTTCCTGTTTGGCTTTTTTGCCATAAATTTGTTGCCTGGCTACAGCCAAACCATTTAAGATATCAAAAATTTGCTCGCAATTTAGCATCCTCAGTGTCTTGTCTTCAAGCTGGCTGAGTTTGTTGGCGATCGGATGAATCCTTTAGGAGAAGCATATCAAATGCAGAGCATGCGTTTTTCAAACCCATAATAGCTGGGCTGGGCTGGCATATGACTGAGCTTGAAAGTTGTTTGTGAAAAGGGGTGTGCTACAGAGCCCCTGAAACACAACCATATAAAAGGGTGTGCCACAGAGCTCCCCCACCCCCCAAATTTTTGAGCATGTTAAGGGCCCCAAAAGTGCCCGAAAGAACTTAACCTTAAAAAAAAAGAAATTTACCTTAGGAAAACAATAGGGCCCTTCGCACCTTAGGTCTTGAGCCCTAATTAAAGAGTCTTGAAATCAGTTCTATAATGGACAGGAAGCCAATGAAGGTACATTAAAATAGTCTATTCAACATTAAACTGAGTTGCAGCAGATTTCAAGTTCCCAGCATGCTTTGCGTCACACTCTGTAAGGGGGAATAATTGAGTGTTATTTTGTGTGTTTTTGCATAAGATTAATACAGGGGAAGATGTGTTATTGTTTAATGTTCTGTTATTTTGGTATGTAAAGGTCTTTCTGTGATGTTGAAGTTTTTAGGGTTACCATCATGGTGAAGAGTAGTGCCTGTGGTTAAGTTGAGAATGGGCTGTGAAACATCAAGGCTATATAAATTGAATGTTGATTAACAGTTCATGCAAGTAAATAGTGATAGTCTTTTTAATGGTTATATTAGCGCATGCTGGTGCGTTGTTGCTAACTAACACTTAACCGTAAAGATTAGGTGTTAGTTTATTCATTATTTCAATTAAATTGTAATTACTGAATTTGTGTAGTAGAAAATAATCTTTGAGTTGTTTACTTAAATGTTTTGAGCATTCTGAACTTCTTGGGTTTTACAACCATTGCATCAAAATAATTGAAAACATTACGTATGGTAAACAATAGTTTTCTGGGCGGTATACCGGTTCATATGGTATACCAGTTTCAATTTCGAGACCGATATGTATTTTTCAAAAACCGCCATACCGGTGCGTAGCTGAAACAGCTGCTGTATCTATTCAATGGCCATGAAGAGCTCTATGTAGAGTGTATAGAGAGCGGACTTGTATTAACTGCATAACTCCCAAAACTAACTCTCTTTAATACTGCAAATACCATGTAGAGCCATAAGATTTCCGCGATGCAGAAAACACGGATGAAATCACGGAATCCAGTCACAAATAGAACTTACTGTATAAGCGGAACGTCACAGAATTTGACAATTTTTGTATGAATAAATCAAAAGGGCTGTACAATGAATCAGACATCGATACGGACTAGTGTCTGTGAACATTAAAGCTAAAAATGACTGCTATTGAAATCTGAAGTCTGTATGAATGAGCGCCGCATTTTCGTCTACTACGCATACTGAAGCACGAGTGACGCTCGCGACGAGATTTCAGTGCCTGCTGTCTCACTCACTATACATGAACTTCATCTGCAGAGCTGCTCTTTGAGTCACTTTATGAACATTTCACCGTTTAATTTGATAAAACTATCGACATTTGTCTTATATACACAGGAAGTAAAGGTCTTCACAACCCTGTCAAAATGAAAGTTCGGCAAATTTGAAATAACAGATATATTACTATTGTACAATAGAGTGTAGTTCGATTAATAGAAATAATAATAATAACAATAATAATAATTAAAACACAAACTCAAAAGTCTTCATTGAAATGACAAATTGCACAGTAAAAATGTAGCCTACTTATTAATATTATTAATTTAATTAAATAATTAAATTAATTTGAATACATTTTAAACTAAATTGTTAGCTTTATGAACTGATTTTATTACATTTTTTAATAAGTTTTTATTTGGCCTTACAATGTTTATATAATATATTTCCTGTACTCCTGACAGTAAAATATGCCAAAATAAAGGTCCAGTAAAAAAACGTGACATACCGTGGAACCGCCAGAATCGGAAAAAAAAAACGTGATACAGATTTTTGGTCAAACCGCCCACCACTAGTTTTAAGTACAGTGGACTTAAACGTTAAATAAATCTACAATTAAAAAAAATCAGTTTGACTTAATTATTTATAATTATTTTTTACTTAATATTTGACATTTTGTGCTATAACAACTAAATTAGCAAATGTTTCTATTTTTTTCCTTTAATAACACATTGGCTGAGGCATCATCATCGTCATCCTGCACATGCTATCTAAATATGTTACAGTTTAAATGTAAATCCACATTGTTCTTAAGGGGGCATCTTCCCCCATGTTTCCCTACATACATTTGTATATCTATAGTGGTTATAATAGTCAAGATATTTTTGTGTTGGGATGTTGGCAAGAAATATATCAGATGTAAAGATGACATTAATTGAATATCTTGAAAATAATCTTAGCTATGCAGGGAAAAAAAAATATTTCTATGAGAAAGGCCAAATGTATGTACATTATGTATAGTTATGTGTGGTATTTACACATCTGATAACAAATTAAAGTAGTCATGCAAATAGATCTTAAAGTATGTAAACCACACACTGGTAATATATTTAAGGGAGAGACATAAAAAATGTGGAGTGCTTGAATCCACAGGATCAGGAACACTGAGCTAGAGAAATGTACAAGTGCTGGTCATATAATTAGAATATCATCAAAAAGTTGATTTATTTCACTAATTCCATTCAAAAAGTGAAACTTGTATATTATATTCATTCATTACACACAGACTGATACATTTCAAATGTTTATTTCTTTTAATTTTGATGATTATAACTGACAACTAAGGAAAATCCCAAATTCAGTATCTCAGAAAATTAGAATATTACTTAAGACCAATACAAAGAAAGGATTTTTAGAAATCTTGGCCAACTGAAAAGCATGAACATGAAAAGTATGAGCATGTACAGCACTCAATACTTAGTTGGGGCTCCTTTTGCCTGAATTACTGCAGCAATGCGACGTGGCATGGAGTCGATCAGTCTGTGGCACTGCTCAGGTGTTATAAGAGCCCAGGTTGCTCTGATAGTGGCCTTCAGCTCTTCTGCATTGTCTGGCATATCGCATCTTCCTCTTCACAATACCCCATAGATTTTCTATGGGGTTAAGGTCAGGCGAGTTTGCTGTAGTGGTTCTTGAAGCACTGACTCCAGCTGCAGTCCACTCTTTGTGAATCTCCCCCACACTTTTGAATGGGTTTTGTTTCACAATCCTCTCCAGGGTGCGGTTATCCTTATTGCTTGTACACTTTTTTCTACCACATCTTTTCTTTCCCTTCGCCTCTCTATTAATGTGCTTGGACACAGAGCTCTGTGAACAGCCAACCTCTTTTGCAATGACCTTTTGTGTCTTGGCCTCCTTGTGCAAGGTGTCAATGGCCGTCTTTTGGACAACTGTCAAGTCAGCAGTCTTCCCCATGATTGTGTAGCCTACAGAACTAGACTGAGAGACCATTTAAAGGCCTTTGCAGGTGTTTTGAGTTAATTAGCTGATTAGAGTGTGGCACCAGGTGTCTTCAATATTGAACCTTTTCACAATATTCTAATTTTCTGAGATACTGAATTTGGGATTTTCCTTAGTTGTCAGTTATAATAATCAAAATTAAAAGAAACAAACATTTGAAATATATCAGTCTGTGTGTAATGAATGAATATAATATACAAGTTTCACTTTTTGAATGGAATTAGTGAAATAAATCAACTTTTTGATGATATTCTAATTATATGACCAGCACCTATATGCATTTGGATTTGTAGGGGTGTGGTGGAGAATAGGTATGGTGGCTCTGTGGGTTGTGGCTCTGTCATCTCCTAATACCCTAAACTTTTTCACTATATTTTTTATGATGAATTACTGGCAACCACAGCTGTCAGTTTTTACCATAAATTTAATATTATTATAGTATTTTACACTGTATATTTTTTATGTTGGTCTAAAAAGCAATGAAAACTGATGCAGATTTTTTTAAATGTTCATCTTGAGCTGAAAATGGTTGTGCAGTTACCTAGATATTGTTGACTGAGTATTGCATTTTATTAGAACACAGTACAGATTTTATTGCTCTCAAGGTATCAAAACAAACCTTGATTGTGGTCATCAACTAGTGTAGTGTTTGAAACCATGACGGCAAATAAAACATAATGACATCATCTTCATCTTTATGAATGATAAAATGTATTTTCCATGTTCCATTGTGTAATTTAGACATATGCCAGTCCGACCTCTCTTATAATAAATAATTTTCCTGTCTCACTTTTGCTGTACCTTCTTCTGAACTTTAAACACTAAATTGCCCGTATAGGCAGCACTTACCCTGATGACCTTTGTTCTTAAAACATTAAATGTGTGTGAGGAAATAAAAACTTTAGCAATGGCTTCAAATAATCACTGAATTTATCAATAAACAAAACCAAAATAACATTGACCTTCATTGTAAAATCATTACCTGTGTGTGAGGAAACAGAAACTTTAGCAAGGTTTTCAAGCAATGAATTTATCAATAAATGAAACAAAAAGTTGTATTTGGGTGTATTTACTGAAAACATTGTTATGTTTAATTTCTCGCCATTTTTTAAAACTCTAATTATCCCTTTTTAGAAAATGTTCTGTTTTTTAAGTCTCTCTCTCTCTCTCTCTATATAATATATATACATATATATATATATATATATACATACACACATACACACACACACACTATATATATATATATATATATATATATATATATATGTCACACCTATGGACTTTGGTTATGTTTGCATTCTGTCCTGCCTTGTTCTGTTCATTTGCCCTCATTGTGCATATTTTGATTAGTTAACTATCCACACCTGCTTCTGTTTTCCCTGATTATGTTCTCCCTCATTAGCTCCCTTATATAATCTCCTTGTTCTGCTCTGTTCTGTGCTTGTCAGATCTCGTCCTTATGTGAGTTGTGTACCTGCCTATCGGTGTTGGATTAAAATAACCTGTGTTCTGATCTTTTTCGTCTTGTTCTCTTATTTATACACAACCAGCGTGACATATATATATATATATGTATAATATATATGTATATGTGTATGTATGTGTATGTATGTATATATGTGTATGTATGTGTATGTATGTATGTATATATATGTATATGTATGTATATATATGTATATGTATGTATATATATGTATATGTATGTATGTATGTGTATGTATATATATATATATATATAATGTATGTATATATGGTTATATATATATATGTATGTATATATGTGTATATATATATATATATATATATATATATGTGTATGTGTGTATATATATGTATGTATATGTATGTGTGTATATATGTATATATGTGTATATGTGTATATATATATATATATATATATATAAAATCTCTTTAAATTATATTGATCTAGAAAAAATTAACATTTCATTCTGCTGGGAATGAAAAGAAGAAACATATATTGAAGGTGCTTTGAAGGATATTTTCAAAATCATTTTAACAAAATTGTGGTTGTTTCAATTGATGCCTTTTTCTATCTTTATATTTAAATATTGTATCAACTAAACTTAGTTTGAAGAGCATAATGGAGAAATTAAAACAAAGCACACTTAACAGTAGTTTCACATCTCAGTTATAAGCCACAAACTGCAAGTTAAACTGATTAGAGCCCATAGTTACATATTCACAGCATACAGTATGAAAAGCTAACCTATTTGTAGTTTTTAAAATTCTGGCATTTTTTTCTTGCTTAGAAGGCCAATTCAAACACGCATTTGCCTTTATAATTTATCATATTACTGTAACAAGAATGTGTGTGTATAACAGCTGTGTTCCTTCAGTCAACCATCATCCAAATCATGAGAGGTTTTCACAGCATTATAGTTTGGTGTGCTCAATTGAGTTAAACATCAGGGCATGTAGTTTGCATCCACCAGTTTGTGTAATATCAGTGTATTATAAAATTACATTGAGAAATAAGTAGAAATGTGAAATGGTTCGAGGTGAATGAGTCTTTACCTATATCAGTGTTTCATGATCAGTACAAACCATCCCTCACAGTGGACTTTGATACAATGTGTGACTTGTAATATCTAAATCATGTACTTGGGTCAGTAAATCACATTGAGTTGGACACTGAAAGTTGCACAGGCTGAGATGTGTTAGTGGCTACACCTATTAAGGACTGAGGTATTATTTTTCATGTGTTTGGACTCATACTGGCATCATTTGGGGAAATGAAAAGCTACACATCTTCATTCCTTCTGATCCTGAGTCTTTTTCTCACTTCAGGTAGGGAGAAAAATATATATCAAATTGTCACGATTAGTCTGTTTTCCGTTTTAATGGACTTTTAGTTTGTTTCTCTTTGTTACCTGTTTCCCGCTTTTTGTTGGTTACTATGGTTTTTGATTAATTGGCACACCTGTTCGTATTTGAGTTAAGTCCTTCAGTTCATTGTACTGTTTGCTGTTTTGTTGTTTGCATCCATTTGGATATCCGTTTTGCTTTATTTAACAAAACCACGCTGCTATTTTGAAATACTTCAACTATCTTCATCGTCACTAGACTTAAAACATTACACAAATATGAATCGCTGAATATGAAAATATTAATAGGCAGGCTGACAGAGATAAAGATCTAAATACTGTTTCATACAAATAATGAGAGATTATATGAGAACATTTGTAACAATTAAAAAATCAAGTCTTATTTGCAGGCTTTTTAGAAAAAAAATCTTGAATACAAAGAGAATTCTACATCTCATGATGTAACAACAGGCGTTGTATGCATGTTAAAAGGCTAGTAATGTTTGGCGCTGAATGTTTTGTCTATTAGATATGTGTACTAAACAGTAAACAGTAGACATTCTGTAAAAATATAATTTAATAAAAATAAAGTCTTGATGTGAATTTGGATGAAATTGGGCCAGTTGAAAGGACCAAATGTTTTGTTGCTTTCATACATTGATTCATCCAGAAACAAGATTAGCCTACATAGTCCTGAAAAGGTGTTTAAAAAGAAATACAGTATGTCTGTTAAAAACATATGTGTACCAAATGCGCTCTCAGTGAAATGTTAATGTTAGGAAAGGGTGTGGAGGAAGATTTACTTTATGATGATTATTATGGTTTCATAATCTGTATAAACCCTCATCTAAAGGACATTGCATGGTGGAAATGCAGGAATGGTGTATTTTTGAGGGAAAAGTTTGAGAGGTGTTGTCCAAGAGTTGAGACATTTACACACCATCAAAATGGTAATCACTAGATATTATCTAAATATTTTTGTGAAGCTAATGGGAGAATCATGCCTGGAGTAATACTTTGTGAAAAATCACATTTAGACCAACTGCACGTTTGCTTCATGACTTGAGCTTTGCTTCATGACTTCATGACAGACATCAGATCCCCTTAAAGAAACAACTGTTTCTCTATCCACAGCAGATGCTTCAACTACTTCCCTGACTACCTACAGAAATTACTATTTCAGCTACTGCTGGAACAGGTCATTTAGATATTTAAATCACACGTTTGTTATTAGGACTGGGCAATTGAGAGCACAATAATCATGGTCAATATTTACATAGAATATGCACAGAATAAGACCCAAACCCCAAATTGTAATAATGACCTGCTTAAATTTTCTTGATTCTGTCAGATTTACTGAATAGATAGTGCACTCTTAGGAAAAAGGTTCCGTGGGGTTCTATATAGAACCCTAGAGTTCTTTACTCAATTTTAAAGAACCCTTTATGCCAAAAAGGTTCTATATAAAGAGAAATGTCTTAAATGATTACATATTACTTTCATGTTAAACAGGTTATTTACATTTTTTTTTTCAAGTGATAAAGTTAGAAATAATTTAATAAAATTAAAAGTTAAAATGAATTTAAAATTTAATTAAAACTAAATCCATAAAATGATTGACTAAACCATTAAAATGATGACTGCAAGATTCTATATGAAGTGTAGATGTGTAGAACCCTTTACGGTTCTATATATAATCTTTTCTTCTAAAAGTGTGCTGATTATTTTATGTTGCAAAATATTGTTCATAAACAAGTTTATTGTGCGTTTTTAACATATTGTCCACTGAGTGCTGCAAAAATACGGCCAGTGCTAGACCAATAACAAAAACTTTTTCCATTTCCACAACAGATTTCACTTCATTTTCAGCTAGTGTTACTGATGCAACTTCAGTTGATCCTGCTACAGCTACAGCCGACACCACTCCTACACCAGATATTTCAACAACTATTGAAATCACAGCAACCAGTGAACCTTCAAATACAGCAGAAACCACTGTAACTCCAAATGAAAGTACAACAGGGATTTCCGGTGTAACTTCAGGAGAACCTGCTACAGCTACAGCCGACACCACTCTTACAACAGATATTTTAACAACTGTTGAAATCACAGCAACCAGTGAACCTTCAAATACAGCAGAAACCACTGTAACTCCAGATGAAAGTACAACAGGGATTTCCGGTGTAACTTCAGGTGATCCTGCTACAGCTACAGCCGACACCACTCTTACAACAGATATTTTAACAACTGTTGAAATCACAGCAACCAGTGAACCTTCAAATACAGCAGAAACCACTGTAACTCCAGATGACAGTACAACAGGGATTTCCGGTGTAACTTCAGGTGATCCTGCTACAGCTACAGCCGACACCACTCTTACAACAGATATTTTAACAACTGTTGAAATCACAGCAACCAGTGAACCTTCAAATACAGCAGAAACCACTGTAACTCCAGATGACAGTACAACAGGGATTTCCGGTGTAACTTCAGGAGATCCTACTACAGCTACAGCCGACACCACTCTTACACCAGATATTTCAACAACTATTGAAATCACAGCAACCAGTGAACCTTCAAATACAGCAGAAACCACTGTAACTCCAGATGACAGTACAACAGGGATTTCCGGTGTAACTTCAGGTGATCCTGCTACAGCTACAGCCGACACCACTCTTACACCAGATATTTTAACAACTGTTGAAATCACATCAACCAGTGAGCCTTCAAATACAGCAGAAACCACTGTAACTCCAGATGACAGTACAACAGGGATTTCCGGTGTAACTTCAGGTGATCCTGCTACAGCTACAGCCGACACCACTCTTACAACAGATATTTTAACAACTGTTGAAATCACAGCAACCAGTGAACCTTCAAATACAGCAGAAACCACTGTAACTCCAGATGAAAGTACAACAGGGATTTCCGGTGTAACTTCAGGTGATCCTGCTACAGCTACAGCCGACACCACTCTTACACCAGATATTTCAACAACTATTGAAATCACAGCAACCAGTGAACCTTCAAATACAGCAGAAACCACTGTAACTCCAGATGAAAGTACAACAGGCATTTCTGGTGTAACTTCAGGAGATCCTACTACAGCTACAGCCGACACCACTCTTACAACAGATATTTTAACAACTGTTGAAATCACAGCAACCAGTGAACCTTCAAATACAGCAGAAACCACTGTAACTCCAGATGAAAGTACAACAGGGATTTCCGGTGTAACTTCAGGTGATCCTGCTACAGCTACAGCCGACACCACTCTTACACCAGATATTTCAACAACTATTGAAATCACAGCAACCAGTGAACCTTCAAATACAGCAGAAACCACTGTAACTCCAGATGAAAGTACAACAGGGATTTCCGGTGTAACTTCAGGTGATCCTGCTACAGCTACAGCCGACACCACTCTTACAACAGATATTTTAACAACTGTTGAAATCACAGCAACCAGTGAACCTTCAAATACAGCAGAAACCACTGTAACTCCAGATGAAAGTACAACAGGGATTTCCGGTGTAACTTCAGTTGATCCTGCTACAGCTACAGCCGACACCACTCTTACAACAGATATTTTAACAACTGTTGAAATCACAGCAACCAGTGAACCTTCAAATACAGCAGAAACCACTGTAACTCCAGATGACAGTACAACAGGGATTTCCGGTGTAACTTCAGGTGATCCTGCTACAGCTACAGCCGACACCACTCTTACAACAGATATTTTAACAACTGTTGAAATCACAGCAACCAGTGAACCTTCAAATACAGCAGAAACCACTGTAACTCCAGATGACAGTACAACAGGGATTTCCGGTGTAACTTCAGGAGATCCTACTACAGCTACAGCCGACACCACTCTTACACCAGATATTTCAACAACTATTGAAATCACAGCAACCAGTGAACCTTCAAATACAGCAGAAACCACTGTAACTCCAGATGACAGTACAACAGGGATTTCCGGTGTAACTTCAGGTGATCCTGCTACAGCTACAGCCGACACCACTCTTACACCAGATATTTTAACAACTGTTGAAATCACATCAACCAGTGAGCCTTCAAATACAGCAGAAACCACTGTAACTCCAGATGACAGTACAACAGGGATTTCCGGTGTAACTTCAGGTGATCCTGCTACAGCTACAGCCGACACCACTCTTACAACAGATATTTTAACAACTGTTGAAATCACAGCAACCAGTGAACCTTCAAATACAGCAGAAACCACTGTAACTCCAGATGAAAGTACAACAGGGATTTCCGGTGTAACTTCAGGTGATCCTGCTACAGCTACAGCCGACACCACTCTTACACCAGATATTTCAACAACTATTGAAATCACAGCAACCAGTGAACCTTCAAATACAGCAGAAACCACTGTAACTCCAGATGAAAGTACAACAGGCATTTCTGGTGTAACTTCAGGAGATCCTACTACAGCTACAGCCGACACCACTCTTACAACAGATATTTTAACAACTGTTGAAATCACAGCAACCAGTGAACCTTCAAATACAGCAGAAACCACTGTAACTCCAGATGAAAGTACAACAGGGATTTCCGGTGTAACTTCAGGTGATCCTGCTACAGCTACAGCCGACACCACTCTTACACCAGATATTTCAACAACTATTGAAATCACAGCAACCAGTGAACCTTCAAATACAGCAGAAACCACTGTAACTCCAGATGAAAGTACAACAGGGATTTCCGGTGTAACTTCAGGTGATCCTGCTACAGCTACAGCCGACACCACTCTTACAACAGATATTTTAACAACTGTTGAAATCACAGCAACCAGTGAACCTTCAAATACAGCAGAAACCACTGTAACTCCAGATGAAAGTACAACAGGGATTTCCGGTGTAACTTCAGGTGATCCTGCTACAGCTACAGCCGACACCACTCTTACACCAGATATTTCAACAACTATTGAAATCACAGCAACCAGTGAACCTTCAAATACAGCAGAAACCACTGTAACTCCAGATGAAAGTACAACAGGCATTTCTGGTGTAACTTCAGGAGATCCTACTACAGCTACGACAGATCCTGCTTCAACTAAAGAGGATGTCACCACTACAGTATATATAGCAACAACAACAGGTACAATTACGACTTCAGGGACTGGTCCCGCTTCCAGTGAGGGTGACACAGTTACGGAAAATACTGCCATAACTACAGGAGATGTCACTTCTGCTAGTGTCACAACTACAGGAGTTATTGCTACAGGAGACAGTGCATCCACACCAAATCCTGCCTCAACTACAGCTGATGTCACAACTCCAGAAGATCCTGTAACGACCACTGTTGATGAAACAACAACAACAACAACAACAACAACAGCAACAACAACATCTGCTCAGTCAACAACCAAAAGCAATCCTATTCAGTGTCAAAATGGTGGAACTCCACTACAAAACAACCTGGCTTGTATCTGTCCCCCTGGTTATACGGGGACACTCTGCAGTAATGCTGAAGCTCAAATTGCAGTCAAAGGTTTGTTAAAAAGTCAAATACATTTTATGAAAATAAATAAATGATTGTATTAACTTTTATCTCAACGTCACGCATGTCAGTGGGCTTGACATGACAATTTCTTTGGATTAATTTTGCTACAATTTCATCTTCAGTCCTGTTCAATAGAATAAGTTTACCAGATTTAAATTTTTGCAGTTGTTTTTCCAGTAAGAATGGTCTTTTTAATTAAAATGTAGTGCATTCAAATTTCTTCAAAGATGCGGCTTAATTGTTTTGTTTTTTTGTGGTTACACTTTATTTTAAGGTGTCTTTGTTCCACTGTAATTATACATTTAAGTACTGAGTAATATTAAGTAACTACATGTACTTACTATAGGTTTAGGATTAGGGTTTGGTTTGGTTTTAGGGTTAGTTGCATGTAATTATGCATAATTTATAGTTATTACTATAGTAACTGCATGTAACATATTGACACTGTAAAATAGTGTTACCTGTTGTGTTTTCTTAAAATTTCCTTTTATTTCAGACAACATTGAAAGGACAGTCAAAGTTGCGATGGAAGTGAATGAACCCTTTACTACTGAATATGAAGACACATCATCAGCTCAATATAATGATTTTGTTAAAAAATTCATTGAAAAGGTAAGTATTGTGGATTAGATGGCTTTCCTTTTCTAAAACAACAATTTAAGTCAGTGGTGAAAAGTACTTGAGTAAATGTAATTACTTACTGTACTTAAGTATCTTTTTGGCTACACTGTAGTTTGAGTATCAACGATATTAGCAACTTTTACTCTCTGCTTGACTACATTTTTGAATAAGTATATGTACCATTTACTCAAATACATTTGTGATGAGTTATGCAATTATGCGTTACATTTTGCATGGCATCTAACTTTTTTTGCAGCAGATTAATTCTGTTACAACATAGCAACATAGGTACTATATCTTGTGCGTTTTGCCCTTATTCTACCAAACTTGTCAACAACGCTATAGGCCTACTTTACGCGAATGCAAGTGCATTAGCATTAGCAGGTAGTTGTGAATCGCAGGTGTTTTATATTTGAGATGTGGGTTATGAGGACGAAACCAGAACATCCAATACAAGTAGGCTTTGACTTTTTTAATTAATTAAAGTTAACATTATTTTATTTATCCATTGTAATTAAGATAACTTTTTTTAAGGATATTATTTTACTTATGCCCTTTTTGAGCACTTGAGCTTAACTGAGACTTTTGTTTGAGTGTTTGTAGACGTTTAAGAGGCTGTTGTGTCGATTGCAATATTGAGGTGTTCCATTTTATTTCGGCTTTAGAAAATAAACTTTATTGCTCTTCTCACAGATCAGCTGTTTCCAGTTTATCACTTGCACGTCTCTTACACCTGGTATGCGTTTTGGTCGATCGGATCACAAGTAGATGAGGGAGACACATTGCCGTTTACACCCGGTGTTTTAATCCGTCTTTTGTCCACTTTCAACTACGTCTGTCCAGTTTTCTTCGTGGGGAAGGTCTATGTTATGTTTTTTTTTTTTTTTTTTTTTTTTTCCCCAGATCTTTCAATCTAATGGACAAAATAAGCTTGTGCAATTTACATATGAATGCACCTGGTGAGCAGCAGCTTTTTCTGCTCTAACAGTCGGAAGAGAAATCAGGAATGGTGAAAGAACATTGTGCTTGGTATGTTTTTCCTCTTCAAACCAAACTTGGGTCTTCAGCCGACAAAAGTTTAAATCCCGTCTGGCAAGTGCGCTTTCCGTAATGTTTATGCATTAGGTCAGTAGGCAGAGAGTAGGTGGTCTTCGGCTGTTCAAACGCATTCGACCACATGAGCATCGAATGCATTCGAACAGCACAGGAAAGCGTGCTAGACAGGTGGGATTTAACTTTGTCGGCTGGATATCCAAGTTTAGTTTAAAGAGGAAAACGTACCAAGCACAATGTTCTCTCACCATTCCTGATTTCTAACACACACTCAGTGCTCGGCATGGTCTTGCGGCTATCAGAGCAGAAACGAAAGCTGATGCTTATTGTATGTTAAACTTGGGGAGTGGAGCTAACTGCATATATTTACTAAAAATCAGCTTGGGACCAGTTGACTAAAAGTAATTTACATGATAATTTAAGTGAAAAAGTGAAGTTAGTTTTGAGAAAAGCTCTAGCTTTTAATCATTTGTTTGCAGAGGCCTCTTTGTTTCATACGTTGTTACCTATGCAATAACACACATTTTTAAGAGTGTACAAAACTTTCACAAACTATTTTGAACAGTGGAGATCATTTTTTTACTACTTGAAATATTAAAGATAAATTTTCATTCTATTATAGGTTGAACCCCATTATAGGAATATCTCTAATTTTGAGCGTGTGGACAACATAATTCTAAGGTAATTCATCTACTTTAACAGCACAAGCAATTTTGTAATTATATTTATGCCCATTTAATGTCGACTATAGGTCTAAATGCAGTCTGTTTTTTTTTTTTTTAATTGTCCTGTCAAAGTGCTGGTGGACCAATAATACAAAAAAGTAGGCAAAGAGGAAAAAGAAGCTTGACTTTGAAGGAAACTCAAAAAAGGTACAGTACAAAATGTAATAACCAAACATGTATAATAAATACTTAAAAAGAAAAATTGAAGTGTTAAACCTTGTATTATATCCACAATAAAAAAAAATTATACAGCTTGAAAACACTGAAAAAAAAATTAAGGACTGATTTTATATTTTTGTTTTCTCTCTCTTTTTTTAAAATCATGTGGCTAGTCTGAATGTTAAGCATGATGTTATTCTTAACATTACAAATGATAACATCGAAGGTACTTATGAAAATCTCGTCAAAGAGTTGGATGAGGTTCTCAGTGACATAAAAGACAATGGTAGGTTGTCATATGCATTTCCTCCCTTTATCTATTCTGGAGTTATTAGATGCATTGTTAATATGTGTTTGTCCTTTTTGTATTCTAGTCGAAGGCTTAGAGGTAAATGATGTAGTTTCAACAAAGACTGACATCAAAGATGACATCAAAGGTGAGTTTTTAGTTCACTTATTGTGCTAGGGCCAAAAAAGAATAGTGAGCTATTTTATATACTACTATTAATGAGTTTTGTCATTTTATTGAATTGCATATTCTACACACAAAAAAATCTTATTTTTAAGTACTGAGTGAACTACTGAAATATCTGAAATGCGTTTTAATGTGTAATGTTTGATGTTGAAATATTTGAAACATTCTGCATGTTTTTAATCACAGTTCTGAAAAAGCTTAAAGTTTACACAGTTAACTTACAACTGGCCTCAGCATATGAACAGCATATGATACATAAATCAGAAAAGGGGCACAATATATTATCGAAAAGAATTCACAATTCTAATAATTTAATTGTTACTAGGAACTAGAAGCTATAAAACCACCAATAGTCTACTTAGAAAAGGTTAAAAAAGGTTCTAAAAGGATTCAGTGAACAAAGGAGAGAATTGGGAGAGAAGCTATAAAGAGAGACCAACAATTAATTTAGGGAAGCTAAAAAATGACAGTAGCATTGGTCCAAAGCACAAGGCCAAATTAACATACAAAGATTTTCTATTAAAATTATGGAATTGTTTATACTTTATTTATTACTTTTTATTGTATTATTATTTATTATGACTGTTGTCTCTTTATTTCCATGGTCAAAGAGGTGTGTGCCGAGGCTACAAAAGATTTAGATGAAGTCTTCCAAAAGTATTATGATCCATTTGTTACTAATGGCAAAGTGGTATGTCTGAGTGCATGCAATAGCGCTCATTCTACACCAAAAACGTGTATGAACCATGGCACCTGTGGAGTTTCTAAACAAGGTCCATCCTGCTAGTACGTACTTTTATTTTAACTATATTTAATTATTTAACTATATAGTGGTGGTTAAAGATCTGGGCTGGGCACTCAAAGATTGTATGTCTGTCCCCAACATAAGTATACTTTTAGTTTGAATAAAAGCATCTTCTAAATAACACATATGTACAGATATTTTTTTCTGAAAATTGAAAAAGGTCTTATAATTTGCTCTAGTTGCCTCGAAACTGATGCTAACTGGTACTTGGGAGAGGATTGCAGTTTCCAGGTGCACAAGGTTGGATTCTATGCCGGATTGGGAACAGTGGCAGCCATTGCAGTAATAACTGTAGCATTCCTGACAGCTTATCTTGTGATAAACAAACAGGTGGTAAAAAGGTAAGCAATTTATAAAACTGTTCAGTTCAGCAATATTTTTGGAATATCTGGTCTCTTGAGTTGCTCTCGAGGTCATAAGGTATTTTAAACTGGACCTCTCCAGAAGGCCAATGTTCTTCTGCCGAAGTCATTCAGTAACATTCGTTTACTCCTGTGCTTTGGGTTGTTGCCTTGTTGCATCACCCGACATCTGTTGAGCATCAGTTGGTGGACAGATTAAACGTCATGTAAAATTGTAAAATTCCTGTTTCCATTAATGATGATAGCTTCAGGCCCTGTGAACACAACATCATTATGTTCTGAGGGATTTGCAGACAAACCTAACAGTAGATTTGTTCAGCGACTGCCCTGAAAAAACAAAAAACAAAACAATCCATCAGCCACTCTCAAGTCCAGAAAAGGCAGTTTGCTTGGACAGTTTGTTTGATAATTTTCTAATACCATTTGTTTATTTAGCTGTACAATCCTGTCATTAAATCTGTGGACGATTCAAAACTTTCTGACGGCCCCTCTAAAAATCTGGGAAAATGCAATAAATCGCTCAGGTTTACTGAAAACATTATCTTTTCCAAATGTGTATTGGAATAAAAGACGGTGTTCTTATAATGTTTTTGTCCATAACTCTATTTCTTTGTTTTACAGGAATAAGGACATTAAGCAAGATCTAGTGAAAGAATGGTTAGATGATGACTTTGAGTGGCCACCACAAAAGAAAACATCAAACTCAGGTACCCAAAAAAATCATTCAACCATTGTTGCCTGTAGATAGTAACTGAACATTTGAATCATTCACCAGTGTTTTTGTGCACAGTTAACAATATTGTTAACAGTTGTGTTGACTTGTCATTTTAACAAGTCTCTGATTAGTTAACATACCTTTTTTATATTTCCAGTTGGCATGTATGATAATCCAGTATACTCACCGGGAGGCATGCATAAGCAGAACAGTTTAGAAAAATATAAACCAAATTTCTCTATGGATCGATACTACACCCAGAATTTCTCACCTGAACCTGATATTAATCTCCGGAATCTTCAGAGAGATCAGTTTGTGAGTACTGACAGGATACACAGATAAATACATATCAACATATATTGTTCTTACAAAGTAAACAAATCTAAAGCCACTGCGTGCAGCAACAGGGTTGATAAAGGACGAGTTTTAATTTATGACTCCTTTTACTGCACAACTGCATATGTCAATGGAAGGTAACTGTTACAAGTAGCCACTGATTTTTTTTTTTTCTCTACTGTTGAATTCAATAGAATATTAGCATTGCAGCATCACTACAATCATGGCTTTTCAATAATTCCTGATTATGTCTTTTGCTCTTAACAGATGAAAATGAACAAACCTCAGATCCGGACATCTTTTGATATTTAAGTGTGATATTCGAAATGTATGGAATTTAACACAAGTAGAATGGCTCTGTTTGACGTATTGAATGTATCTGTTGCTTGGATGCTTTAAAAATATCCAGTCTTGATGTATCAATCCCAAATCTATTAGGAGAGAGTTCTATTTATACCATAAAATTTAGTAATAGTACAATTGTGCATATTTTCTGTATCTCAGATGTGTGACAAACATTGTCCGACTATATTGTGTTTGATCACATGATGAAGAGAAGCAGTGAAACTTTAGAAAAGCCCTGCTTCCCTTCAGATATGTTATCAAAATAATGAAGGTAGCAAAATAAGAATATAGTGTAGAGCTATATCATTTTTACAGGTTTTACTTTGTTAGTGCTCCTTCAGGAGTCCTTGTGTTTTATTATTGTTGTTCTTTATCACATAGTATTAATATGAATTAGTTTGTAAATTACATATTAACCACAAATTATTTATTATCATTATATTCCACACGTTTGTAAATTTTGTAAATTGACACTTGCTTATGTTCAAATTAATAAATATCTATATTCTCAATTGTTTTAGTTGCCTTCTTTTTCCGTAATTGCAATCAAATACATGAACAACAAAGTTATATTCTTGAGCTGTGTACTGGCAATAAGAACACATCAAATAGAGATTAAGCATCTTAGATTTTAATGTATAAGCCACATCATGCGCTAACACATGCGTGCATGTCTCTTTATTAGTTCTTTTTATACTTTTCAATGTTTTCCTATTCATAGACACACAACACTCTTTGTCCTTTCAAATGTAGAGTTCATGGGGCTTTTCCTTACTGTATATTCCATCACTCAATTTACTCCCTTTCAGATTACATTGTTACATTATTTTCTACTTTCAAAATACATATGACAGCACAGCAAGCATGTCCCCCCTCCCCACTGAACATTAATTAGCTTCTCTTGGATTTTACAGCCTATAGTGTTTCGCAAAGTGAGCAGCTTTATCTCAGGTATCTTATCAGCATCCTGTGAAATAATGTGAGGGATGGTGAGTTATGTACACATCATGTGAGGTGAGGAACATATAATCAGGAAAATGAACTGATAAGCGTTTTATTATACATTGCAAATGGTAACATCACTTGTCCTGATGTACTTAGACCTCTGTGTTGCAAAGGGACTCATGGGTTAGTGTGTAACCATATTACTCGCCTGTGTAGTGATACTCACTCTAAAAAGTAATTGTGTATTAACTTTATTAACTGACAAATTTTATTAGCATTGCATTCAAAATGAAAAGAGTATGCAGTGTTTTTTTTTTTTTTTTACAAATGGAAACTCGATCACAAGACTGGTGATAATACTGAAAATGTACAAATTGCAAAATAAGGTTGTTTACACTCACAACAATGTGAAGATGTAGACACTTTATTCAATGTTACATTTATTTTTTATGAAACTTTAACAGAATCATCAACTCAAATGTAGTGAAACAATATGAATAAATCATACACACAAACAAAAGAAAGAAGCAAATCTGAACCTGTAGAAGAGTGAAATATGAGACCCACACAGAACATTATTTAGGCTAAACCCTTCAGAATTCAGCTGAGCCCAAGCATATCATTTGTCAGAATCCAGAGACAGTCTTTTCAGCAAGGTTACTGGAACTAACAAAGGATTGAGAGGACAGGTGCCAGCCGTAGCCCAGTCTTTGGCCTTTGCTGGTTCCATGACAGATGACTCAGTGGAGGATCCAGTAGTAGTCATAAGTTTATGTGTTAATGCAGTAGAATCAGCTACATTAGCATATGGGACGTTTGAAGCTGGCATTATTGCAGTTTTGGAGAGCTTTGAGTGTAACTGGAGGAGGTGATGTTGAAGTTCCTTGCAGTCCAGTAAGGGGAGCTCCTCAGGCAAACTCATCAGCATATCCAACAACACTGCGCTCTCTGAGGACATATCAGAATGTCAGGAATGTGCAAAATTATGAGAAAAAAATAGAGATCTTTTCACACATGTAAAATAGATTAGTTCACCCAAAATTAAAATTATGTCATTATTTATTCAAGACTGACTGACTTTTATTAAAAGAAAAAAGTCAGTGGGGTCCAAAACAACACTGATCCTCATTAACTTTCATTGTAAAGACGAAAAAATAATCTTTTTAAAGACAAAATAAAGAATGTCATTCAGGTTTGGAACAGCATGAGGTAAATGATGACAAAACTCTTTTTATTGGGTGAACTATGCATTTAAGTTGATCTAACTTCCACATTCCTGGGACAACGTGTAAAATGGCCATGAAGAGTATCATTTATTCCAATTTGTAACATCATAATAGAATATTATGTGCAAAATGTATGATAATACATGACAATACATACCCATAGAAGTAAGGGCTAAATTGCCGGTCGTAGAGCTGATGTTACTCAAATACTGATAAATCCTGTCAAACTTCACAACACACTTCAGCATTCTTGGCTTGATTCTTGGTTCAGCATTCTCTAAGTAATCGTGATCTAACTGAACTGGATTGTGCGTATTTGAGGAAACTGATGGTGACACTGGACCAGTGGAAACAGGACTGGACACTGTTAGTTCTGTTTCTGATTGCAGCTGGCTTGGGCTTCTTGTCATCTGTGAGGATGTTGGTGTTTCAGGTGTGTTAGGCACTAGAGGTGGACTGCTTGATGCATTATCAAATGTGCTAATATGGTCAACAGCATTAGAATTAGAGTTGGGCTGAATTAGAAACGCAGTGGAGGTAGTGAAAATGCTGGGACTTGGGCTCATGCCTGAGGCAGAAATCTGAGAAGGGTGAGGGGTGGAGAAAGCAGGTGTTTGGATGATAGGGTGTGGAGGTTCAGAGTGCATCAGGCCACAGGGCTCTGTGGCAGCAATCACAAGCATCTGATAACAGAGAAAAAAAATATGTAACATTTTAACTGCTCTACGGTGATTTGAGTCAAACATTAATCATAAGAGATCTAAATTATCGATTGCTAAACTTATGTTCACACACCTGTCTATATCATTGTAGTTCAAAGGTATCACAAACTTATTGTCAAATAAAAACATTATCCATCACCATTTCTTATTTTTTCCACCATCTCTATAAAGCTGTGTGTAGTCAGACTAAGGTTGAGAAATGATTGAATGTTTTTGGTGTGGTGTCTGGTGTATTTCCACATTGAATTGTCACATACAGACCTGGGAAAAGGCAGAGGAAATAGTCTTCTCATGGGATCTGGAGATTTTCTGTACCAGCTCTGCCCAGATTTCAATGGGAACTTTGGCCTTGCGATTCTCCCTCCTCTGATTTTGAACCTGTAGATAAACCTTCTGCAGCATACGTGACTTCAGTGACTTTATCAGGTCTTCAATCTGAAACCGAGCAGTTATTACATCACAATGGACATGTGCATGTTCATCTGCATTAGTGATGTTTTGGGGGGTGGCAATGAGATTACCTCTTTGAGAGATCGTTGGGGAACTTTCTTTTGAATCTCAGTCAGATCTAACTCTGATTCAAAATTCCACTGCTGCTTCAAAGCTTGCAAAAAGTTCTGTAGATCTTTGCGAGCCCATCCTTTGCAGAACGAGTTTGCACTCAGTGTCTGGTCTTGCTCAGCGTTCTTACGTAGAAAGCGTGATGGTTCAGTTCGCTGACGAAATGGAGGTTTCATAGTTGCTGATTAGATAAAAGTTACGTCCAGTGTACCTTGAAATTGCCTACTGTATGAAAAAGAAAATGTTCATATTTAAAAACTATCCATAAAGCTTAAACAAACTTTATTCAGGAGCACAACATTTTATAGTAATATAGCCACAAGCGTCCAAACACTAATGATGATCAGCGAGCCAAATGAAATGTATCTTATGATGTGGTTTTTATAGCAAAGTCCATCTTGTATCTTCATTGAAAGTTAGGGTTTGATCATATGTGTGGTATATTTGTGGACTCATTCAACATGAAAATTTAGATGAATCACAAGTCAAAGCATGTCACAGGACAATTTCAAATGAATGTGAAGATGCCTTCAGTGCTTGGACCCCTAAATATGAAGGTCTTAAAAAAATTAATCCACACATTCCCCTGAGAAGGACGTGAAAAAATGTTCAATTTTAACAAGAAAAAGCTTTGTTTTCGAAGGTTCTAAGTGGTAGAAATTATCATTTAAATTCTGCAGCATGTCCCATCAAGGTTTAGTTATATTTTGATCAGTTGAACAGGAATGCCACGAGTAATCAAATTACATTTGATTAGCAGTGTCTCTGGGATGGACCTGTAAAAATAATGAATTTCAGTTGTTTTGGGAGTTACAGGAATGTGTATGAACCTCAAAACAGGTTACAAATGCAACAGCAATGCCCCACTAACAACAAACTGAATCTTTTCAATCTCTGTAAAGTGTGCCAAAATACGGAAAAAAATAACATCTCTAAGAGCTTTCCTAATGCCACTGCTTATTATCTAAATGGCACTTAAAGCTTCCACACCACATGACATATTTTCAAAGTAAGCTGTGTATGCAGCGCTTGACCAGCGGACTATTTACTCACTTCAAATGAAATTACTATAAACTAGATGGACAGTCAACACATTAGAAACTTCGGTAACTTACTAGCTTTGTCACAACACAAGTCCAGCGGGTATTCGGTAGTACCCGTATCTCACTACGAGTCACTAAAAGGTTCAAAAACCACGAGGCTAAAAATGCGTTTGCGTAAGTGCAATTTCAAATGACGCTCTCATTTATGTTTTATACAGTATAGATGTTACAAATTCAGTAAAAAAAAAAAAAAAAACGGTAGTTACCAGCAGTTTACACTTAGCAGTTTATCCTTAACAGCAAAGAGCCAGAGCTTGCGTCACTTGTCGTTTGTGAAACACACCACTAGAGACCGCTCAAACTTTTCACACGAAAATGAATTTCTCACTGCAGTAGTTTTAAATAGCCTAATACGTAGGCCTTCTTTAAATATACTATCATATTCGGTATTTGTCTATTAGGCTACTCCTGTTATAGTGACAAAAAGACCTGAAATATACAATTTTAGCAAAACTTGGAACCTAAAATCAATTTATTTTATTCTGGGTTTCCCCCCCGCATGTAGATCTGACATCAGTAACAGCTAGTAGTACAGTAAAGTACTTCCGCCTGTGATGGAACCACTGATCTATAAAATGTCATTTATATAGATCAGTGGATGAAATATCCAAAGTTTCGCCTGTTTGTAGACTTCCAAACATCTCTACTTGTAGTGAGATCTTTACATGATATATGAAAATGTACATGACGGTTGCGGATAGCAGCTAGCTAATTTCACCTCATTTTTACCTTACATTCAAAATCATTGGCAGCGGTGGGATTCGAACCCACGCCCCCGAAGAGACTGGAGCCTTAATCCAGCGCCTTAGACCGCTCGGCCACGCTACCTGCGGTGTTCCTTACCATCCATCAGTTTTGTAACTAAATTCACCACAAATATAATATTCACCACAAATGTGATCGACGTTTTCACAGCTAGATCGTTTTTGCGAATACCAGTAGCACTGAGGTCACTTTCAACTGGCTCCCTTTTTCGTTCACTTTATCTGAACTGAGTTTGGTTCATTGAAAGTGTACTATTATTTGAAAATACACAGACAAAAAATACAACTCGCAGAAAATTAGCGACAGATAGGCACTTTGCTCAGTGACGGGCCGCACAGTGACATGGAGCTGTTTAAACGGTGGTGCTGAAACCAAAGTCTAATAGCCAGAGCATAAACGCAAGATATGAAAAAAGAAATGCAAATCCTAAACAAAGCTGTTATAATGCACGATCTACCTTTTTTTATTATTATTTTAATACGACTCTGTAAGACTATATAAAAAATGGTACAGATGTATAGAGATTGTCATGAAGATGAATTCTGTGGTGATTATGACCTCTGCTGGTGATAGGGTGACATGATTTTCGTGGATGTGAAGTGGACATTATTTCGTCATCTTAGAACTGCGGTTGTCTGCAAAAAGTGAGAAATGCCAAGAGGTTTCTGTAATTGATTGGATGAAACAACTGAAATGGTTTTGTATGCCTATATTTTATTATTTCATAAAACATGTTTGATTTTAAAAGAGAGAATGAGCATTTTCTTATATAATTTCAGTTGTTTGTATTTTTTACTGACAAACAATTTTGAGGAAAAAAGAAAAACCTATTACCTAAACACAGTTCTTGTATCAGAATGCCTTCATCTTCAAGGCCATTGTCCTCGTGTTTCATGTAACCAGTTCCCACATATGGTGAATTTGGAGCAGCCTTTTTGGGGCTATGTGCACCTTAGACGAGATAAAACAAGGTCAAGCAAGTCAAGCTGATTTACACAGTGAATGTCAGGTTAGGAATTGTATTTTTATGATGAACTGGAACATAGTCACGCTTGCTTAAAAAAGACAGAATAAAGATTAATATGAAAGTGATTTTTAAAAAATCTGATTCAGTATATCTAAATATATCGCATCATATTTTGCGATTTTATAACCTTAAGAGGATTTGCCTCAGAAGGCTTTTTCATTTTACTTACCACTGCTGTTCGAATATGACACGACTCCTGAAATGAGAATCCCTTTTGAATCATCTGTATACTTTAGTATGAACTTGATGCTGATTTTTTGTAATGGAAGAACATAATGATAAAGATGATTATGATTAGAAAGAACTAGCAGCCTCAGTCACCATTCACTTTCATTGCATACTTTTCAATTAACTGTTATTTCAACAGTTTATTTGTATTATATTATTGTGCTCATTTTATTGCTTTGCTAAAACTGAGAAACTGTGAGAATTTGTTTCCCACTTTTGACAAAATTATATGTTAAATTACTGAAATCTGCCTTATGTTCACAGAAATTAATTCAGTTGATGATCTTTAGAATCCCTCATCTAATTCCATTAGTCTCAACAAAATGAAAAAGTAGGTCAGAGGTTTTTTTTTTAATATTACAGAAGTATATTGCTCTTCTCACTAATAGTTCGAAGTTGTCTTAATGATGATGAAAGGCAGTTTGCATCAGTATCAGCAAACCTTGAAATAACATGGACATGTTATCATCGTATTGTTTTTGGCATTTCAAAGATATGTTATCTGTACGCTTTTTCAGTCTGTGTTTAACTATGTTTAATCTGAAATGTATTACGCATTACAAATGTTGTTTCAATGGTGTCAATGACAGATTACGTCTTCTGTTCCATGACATTAACCTGAAGTCATAGGCCTATTTGATTTATGTTTTTATTTATATAAAAAAAAGATGTTAGCCAAATGGAAAAATAATAAACCCATCTGTGCCTTCAAAAAAAAAAAAAAAAAAAAAAAAAATCAGGATGTCTGTGACTTTTGGGTTCTTGGTACCAATTATCCTTTATGAATTTTTGCAAAAAAACAAAAAAAAACAAAAAAGTGTTTAACAAAAATTGTGTTTACATAATATGTGACCCTGGACCACAAAACCAGTCATAAGGGTCAATTTGAAATGTATACATCATCTGAAAGCTGAATAAAAAAAAATCTGGAATCTGAGGGTGCAAAAAATCTAAATATTGAGAAAATCGCCTTTAAAGTTGTCCAAATGATGTCCTTAGCAATGCATATCCGCTCACAAAAATACATTTTTGATATATTTACGGTAGGAAATTTACAAAATATCTTCATGGAACATGATCTTTACTTAATATCCTAATGATTTTTGGCATAAAAGAAAAATCTATAATTTTGACCCATACAATGTATGGGTCAAAATGTTGGCTACTACAAATACTATACCCGTGCGACTTATGACTGGTTTTTGTGGTCCAGTGTCACATATCCTATGTGTGTGTACTGTGTATATTTATTATGTATATAGGCTACAAATACACACATGCATGTATAAATTTAACAATTTAAAAAAAAAAAAAAGTTTATATATATATTTCTTAAATATACGTGTGTATTTATATATACATAATAAATATACACAGTACACCCACATATATTATGTAAACGCAAACTTTTTTTTATTTTGGATGCGATTAATCACGATCAATCGTTTGACAGCACTAACAAATATATGACTAATTACATCAATATTGACTATTTCAATCTCTTTGCAATGTAAGCAAGTATATAAATATATTAATATGATATATGCACGTTACTATAGGCCAGTAAATGCAACACTTAGGTTTATACTGTATGTAATATATTTATAAAACATGTGGGGTTCTTTCTGTCGGCCTAAGGGGTCCTTGGCCTGAAAAAGGTCACCAATTTCGATACTTGTGCGAACACCTGTGCACCAGCTCTTTTGTATATGCAAAGCACATTTACTCAAATTCAGCTGTGTATGTACAGTATCTATTTAAGTTGCAAAAACCAAGGGGAGCAAAGCATGCACTGAGTCAACAGAACAGCAGCACTCACCGTGTTCGGACGCATTTGGAGTGAGTGAGTGAGTGAGTGAGAGAGAGAGGCACTGAGGCAGGCACAGGGAGAGAGAAGAGAGAGGTCGATCATGATTGGGTGATGGTTTAGGGGGTTGGCATACCTCGCTGCTCCTTACTGGGGGATGGGGATGGGGATGGGAATTCTGGGAGGGGCTTCATAGTGACCTCATACTTCATATATTGTAAGTCTGAACCGGCATTACCTAAAAATTCAGCCTTTAATCTAACCGCATTGCAACGAAAGCTTACATCTATTCAGCATCTGTCAATCTGACCTCTCTATTCTTCACGGGTCCGACGCACGACGTAGAGGTAAGTGAGATGATCCACTGTGTCCGATAGAAAGGATTTTGCTCGTGCAGCCTATGCATGGCAAGGGCTCGACGAGGTCGAACAATCATTGTACTTGGATTTTCACGTCTTCAAATTGTCATGAGCATCACGCATTTGCTGTATTGTCCTTCTCACCCTTTTTCAAGTCTCACGGCCATTTTGCACGGCCCAAATTAATACTTATTAGAGCCGACAAGGCAATGAATGAAATGTAAAGAGAATTCGCCGGAAACCCCCCAGTATAGGTTTTGTTATATGTTGGCATTCATGTCGAGTAGCCTATTTTCGTTTGGTCTCTCTGTGCGTGCGACGTTTTTCAATTTATGCCGGTACGGTATTTGTGGAAAATGGAAATTTTTATCGAATAATCCAGTTATAATAGTAACAATGGAACTGTTTCGTAAATAGAGGATAGGAATTCCTGTCCTCCCTGCTTGACATGTCAAAACGTTATGCACAATGCACAAAAATATATATTTATTTATATTAGAATTTACTGGCGATTTATTTTAAATTCTAACTAAACATTATATGAATGTGTATACGGTAAGTATTGCACAATTAGAGTCAGATCTATTAGTAAGATTTTGTGTTAGATCATTGCTTTAATTTCTGTTTCGAGTGGGGGCGGGGCGAATCAATAGGGCTCGGATTGCAGGGATGCTGAGAATACGTTACGGCTTTGGCTTTAAAGATGCTGAATGCACCCATCGTGAAAGATATCATTATATATCTGTCGTATTTATATAATATTTATAGAAATGTTAATTGCTGACTAATTGTAAATCCGCGACGTTCATGTTCACTGCAGTCAAATGTAGGCCGATTCTTGATTTTTGATTAACCGATGCAATGTGCTTTTGTCCTTCTGTTCGTGTTTTGTAGTTCTTGTTGGTGTGAAGTCGGCAGGCTCATATCATAGTTATTTTCCACTGGCACGTGAATGCCCATGCTGACGCACCATACCTACAGTGTATACATGACATAACCGCGAAAAGTAGGAGAGACATATGGCATGCCCTATTATTAATGGACATGGTGTGCAGGCAAGCTGCTGCAGTGGTGCAAGGCATGTACCAGTGTGTCATGCTTGGCCCATTTTATGATACTTCTTTTAGTTTTTGATGTTGCTCCAAATACCGCAATACTGCATTTAATGAGCACAATTTAAGTTAATTGCATACACACACTTCTGTGCCTTGAAGAAGAGAGGTATGTGGTTCTGATGGTCTAAATTTGACTGAACGCATTTTTATCTGTCAAGAATAATGTTCCAAGCATGCAAATTGTTTTTGTTCATTATAATGTTGTCAAGAATGACTGATGAATAAAGTCATAATTCACCCACAAATGAAAATTCTGTCATTCTTTACTCACCCTCATGTTGTTCCAAATCCATTATGTTGTATTGTTGTTATTTTTTCCTATGGAACGTAATGAATACTTTTATTTAAAGAATCTTTACACAGGTGTTTTCCATCCATTTATAGTGACCATGGGTGTCATGCTCCAAAAAAGGACAAAACCCTACCATAAAAATAGTTCATATGCCTTGTGTCATATGATAGCTTTGTGTGTGGTTACCCCTAACCCTCGGCACGTTGCACAAGGTTTGTCAAGTCAAAAAGACGTTGGTTCTTCTAACATGTCTTGTAAGAGTATGCAATGCGGCAGTTCAAAAAAGCAGGATGGAATGAGATTTAAGAAGTAAAATCCCAAAACATTTCTGTCCCTCGCACAAATAAATCCAATGACTCTGAATATAGCGAAGGAGTAATAAGGACGGTTGTTTTTAAGTTCTTTTTGGAGTTTGACACTATTTGGTTACTATGAACTGGCAATGTATAAAAAAGAACTGTGTGAAAATTCTTCTGAATTACTCCTTTTGTATTCCACTGAACAAAAGAACACATAAGGAACTACATGAGGGAGAATAAATTGTGACAAAATGTTTGTTTTTGGGTGAACTATTCTGTTAAATTAGGTTCTCCTCTGTACTCTCAGAATGCTGTCATGCACCTTTATCTTCAAGTATTCATACAGAGCTTGCTGTGTTGACTCCACTTTGTTATCATGTTCCCCATGTGACAGGACAGAGCTTGCCACTGACCTAAATGTGTGCTCCATATTAAGATATTGACAGTTTAAATGTCAGTTACGCCAAAATGCGTAAAACTTATTTAATAGTACATCATGCTTTGGTGGATTCGTATTTAACACTCATTTCTAAATCTATATATTACACATTTTTCTTGCTGAATTGTTTTGCAGGGATTTAAAATGTCAATGTTATGAAAGGGACACTATTTTTCAAGGTTATCCTCTGTGCTCCCATAATCTCGTCTAATGAATTTATATAAATAAATAGATGGGAGGGGAAGCTGCAGAATGCAATGTTTTGTCCATAAAGATAGATTGAGATGTCCTTGAAACAGAAGGGGGAGAGGACATAGAAGGATACAGGAATTTAAAGGACAGAAGAGATTAAATTAATTAATTGCTATCGTATATGCATGCATGAGAATGGATGATGAATAGTTTACCGAATACCATTATAATATTTTTTGTTTACGTTATGTATGATGCTCAGATGAATCTATGATGTTCTTATTTAAAGCAAAGGGCTGGTAAACAGAATCAATATGTTTTCTTTGAATAGGATTTTATCTGTTCAGATTATGTAAATGTGCCACAATAAGCTTGTAGAGAGAACATAGACATGCTGTACTGTTCTTTGTAAATTACACTTTCATTTAAGTCCTTATGACCTTCTCAGTATGCCGACCTCCTTTTGGCTTTGATGATGAATTTTCATTTTCATAAATTACATGAACATATCTTCCATTTTTCCCTCACTTTCCCCCCCAATTCATTTATACATTTTTTACATTTGACCTAATTGTGATTAATGAATGAAAACAAAACTGTAATTAATAGACAGACACATCTTTGTATTTTTGGTCATTTCTATACCATGACTGATATATTTTATTAATATGCTGTTGAGATGCAAAACATATTAAGGACCTATTAAGGTCCAAACATGTGACTTTTTTTCATTTTCAGCTTTAGCAGTGTTTGCCTGACTTGATAAAACTGACAAAGGTACTAAACATACAGTAGTAGTGAAATCATAAGTCTACAATGGGTACAATCTCAATCAAACTGAACCTGTTAGAAGCTCAAAGAAGCCCATTATTTGGCATTGTCGAACACTACATCATACTAGTATGCATCAAATCATTGTCTTTGTTAAAGGTTGTAGGGGCATCTATCTGTACAACTGTGTAGTGTGCAATAAACTCATTAGAGTCTACTTGACCATAGCAGTATCACACCTTAAATAGAAAGTGAGAGCAGGGGTTAACTAGGTTAGTAGTGTTAATTTAAGTAAGTAGTCCTTTAACAGACACTTATTCAAAGTAAAGGACAGTACATTTATTAAAAAGATAATCCCCTGGAATAAGCAGCGTTAAGTATTTTGCTACAGCCCATCCAATCACTTCTTGCAATGTTTGAACTTAGAACCTTTTGACATTACCAACCCAGTTCTATATCCACAGCACTGGACCCTGTGAAATTTCTCACACAGTATGCTGGTAGCAACAACAACGTCATAGTTCTCAGGGAATGCATGAATTGATAAAATGTATACTCTGAATACAATGTAAGTAGCTTTGGATAAAGGTATAAACGACTGAAAACAAAGGGCAGATTCAAATATTCTGCTCAGTGTCTCTGAAGAAGTGTTGTTATCTGTGCAGTCAGATTCCAGTACTCCATGGAGCAGTCAATTGTAAAACATACAGAGAGCTTTATTAGTTGACTATATTTACATAGTCTTCCTCAACCTGGTCCTCATGATTACTCAACAATGTGGTTGTTTTCTTGACTTCATACTTTATACCCAAGCATGTTTAAAGCATGTTTTCGCTTCTTGATGTTATACTGTTTCACATTCATCCTCTCCTTCAATGTGATGTAATTGTAATAACTCCGCCTAAGGCAAATTTAAAGTCTATCCCATGGAGAGATGACAAGCGCTGTGATATAACAGCAGAGAAGGACCTATTTGCAATTATATAACACATCTCATTGAAAGATGTCATGCCCACTATCTATATATTCACAGACACTAATTAAAACATTGGTGCTAAAGTCCATAGATAAGTTAAGTTTAATCTTCAAAAGAACTAAATAAAAAAAATCACAATTGTTTGCAACTCATTAACGGACCCGTTATGCAGCCTCAAAGATTCCACTAACCTGATGGAATTTGCTAATTGGTGTTTTGATATTTTGTTCTCTTATTGAGATAAATTAATTTGGGGTTAATAAGGGTTACCAGACATAGACCGAGCATGAGTTAGGTTAGGGAATCTAGGGAAACACATTGATTCGGCCCAATGGAAATATCAGACATCTGTCCAGTTTAAACGAACTATATCCCATTACAAATTGAAGGGCAAATGAAAGACTAAGAGAGACAGTCACATGGAAATTTGGAAATCGAATATTGCATAGCAATTGGCTAGTGAACCATGAATGAATGGTTTTTGTCAGCCTCAAAAAATGCTGCCCAATAGATGTTTGCCAAACCCAAATAAGCTTTCGAACATGAAGGGTTTTCCCATTACAGTAGTGCATCAATGGAAAAGTACCAGGGCTTTCTCAACCGGTAAGGGCCCAAGGGGGTGCAAACAATGTTTGCTCTGTGACTTGTTCGCAGTGTTTCTCACACTGCACGGATTTTCTGCCTTTCAATCCCCGACACTCACTACCCATATATGCGTGCCTGCACACATCTGCCTACCCATCCGCTCTACCTTCCCCTGGATGTCTCGCGCCATTATTTTACAAGTCCTTTCAAAAAATGTGTTTATTTTCCACTGGGAACCAGGGCAATGCTGCTCAGTGAGAATTAAAAAAAGGATTAAGGGTTCTGGCAATAGGAGGTGGACATGTCTGTGTATGTGTGTTGGCCGATGGGCGGCTGTCTCACATTTGGGCACGGTTACAAGTTGCCGCTATTGATGCCAACCTGCTGGCGTGTTGGCACGGGAAGATAAACACTGCGACATGAAGCACAAACCTTGCACTGTACTGAGCTGATAAGGACCCTCACATGAATTGTTTTGTAAAGTTCAATCTTGACATCCTTGAAACAAAAAAATTTGCAAAGGGACAATATGTTCACATAGAACCTCTTTTTGGGTCACAGATCATAACGTGATGCTCAAGTTGAAATCTTATTGTAAATCTCTTTCCATGATTGACTGTGTCTACAGTTCTAAGGATGAAGATTGAAAATGGCCTGCCTTGCTCTCAGCTCCCTGAGGCCCCTCCTCAGACCGGCCTGCAGTTTACAGTGGCGACAGAAGAGGACTTTGATGATATCATGGCCATGAGCAAGGATATCTATGGTGGCCTGGATTATCTGCCCTCCCGCTATCAAGCGTGGCTGCAAGAGAGCAACCGCACTGTCATTTTGGCTCGCAAGCAAGGCAAAGTGGTAAGAAAGTGGATATGGAGGGATTTTTTGCAGTGCATGTTCCACCCTCATTCCTTCAAAGGAATAGTTCACCCAAAATGAACATAATTTATCCATTTCCATGCCATTCTAAGCCTATATGACTTTCTTTTTGGGGAGGAAACATGTAAGGAACATACTGCATAATTTGGCCCAAAAATTATATTGCAATTATTTTGTCATGTATTGCATTTTGAATTGAGATACGATAAATATTTAATCTCAAATGAAAAATCACATTCTAGCTGCTGCTAAAACATTCAGGCAAAAGTAATAACAACAAGTAATAACAATAATAATTTGTTAACTTTGAATTTATAATTAAAATTAATTATGAATAATAAATTATAATAAATCATTTTTATATTTATATAAAAATAAAGAAAAAATATATTACTATTGTAATAATACAACTGTATTGTAAAATAATATTTTATATAATTTATATTTTAATATATTTTATTATTAATTTCTTTCATTTTAAAGGATTAGTTCACTTCTGAATGAAAATTTCCTGATAATTTACTCACACCAATGTCATCCAAGATGTTCATGTCTTTCTTTCTTCAGTCGAAAAGAAATTAAGGGTTTTGAGGAAAACATTCCAGTATTTTTCTACATATAGTGGACTTCAGTGGGGTTCACTGGGTTGAAGGTCCAAATTGCAAATTTCATTGCAGCTTCAAAGGGCTCTACGCAATCTCAGACAAGGAATAAGGGTCTTATCTAGCGAAACGATCTGTCATTTTCTAAAAAAAAAAAAAAAAAAAGTATATACTTTTTAACCACAAATGCTCATCTTGCACTAGCTCTGTGATCCGCATGCATGACGTAATCACATTACAAAGGTCATGCGTGACATAGGCGGAAGTACCGATCCAGTGTCTACAAAGCGAACGTGCAAAGATTAAGCTAAATGCCCTTTACAAAAAAAAAAAAAAAAAGGTAAAACAATGACAATTTTGAAGTTGGAGGAGAAAATTTGATTTCTCAAGTTTTTCGCCCTAACACGGTACTTCCGCCTACGTTACGCGTGACCTTTGTGTGGTGCATCGCAGAGCAGTGCAAGATGTGCATTTGTGGTTAAAAAGTATAGAAAGTCTTCTAAAGCCAAACAGTAATATTTAAGTTTTTTTTTAAAGGTACACTATGTAAATTTTAGCCCTCTAGCAGTTAAAAAACAAAACTGCATGCAGTTTTTCAGAAGAACATTGTTTTGATTGTACTTTGGCTCTGTGTGACTGTGCGGATGAATATGGTTTCTCATAACTAAAAAAAGAGAGTGATTATCCTACTGCTCATAAAACATTCACTACTAGGATTAAGAGATATAACCAGTTTAGATGGAAAGAATCTCAAGCTGACTAGCTAAAGATGTTACTTTACCCATTAATAGACACAGTACTTCCTTGAAAATAAATTCCAGCAGAGCTACAGCAATCTACAATTAAATGATAATAGATAATGCTTTACAGTGAACTCTGAGAGCTACATATGGCAATTTATCTGTTCAATAAAATACCTTACTCACCTGTTGAGTAATAAAACTCCATCTCTGCATCACTTTTACAACATTTCAAATCCTTCAGTTCTTGCCATATCCGAAAAGCGAAGCAAATGTTGATTCTCGTTTTTTTTATTACGAGCTCTGTCATTATGTTCTCTTTTTGCCATCAGACTCAGCTTTTTTCTTAAACGGGTGATTCCCCAGAGGTTCGAGATTTATGCCACTCACACACCATACATGCATTGAAGTAGCCAGAGCAACTTTTCCTTATTTACGAAAAATGACGAGACACGCACAGGCGTCGAGATCCATCCCGCCCTGTCTATAATATAAACACTCATAATAGGCGTACCATCGTGAATTAGGGTAAGACAATCATGATTTAAATTCTGTTAATTTTTAGTTACATAGTGTACCTTTAAATGTATTTATTCACTGAAAATTAAACAGCTTGACAGACCTAGCCCCATTCACTTTGGAAAACACTGATCAAGACATTCAAAATATACCTTTTGTGTTCCATGAATGAAAGAAAGTCATGTAGGTTTAGAACAAAATGAAGGTGAGTAAATTATGACACGTAAACTCTCCCTTTCCTCTACTGTAGATATAACTTAGGTCTGCTTTTTATGCAACTACATTTTCCAGATTGCGCTGGAGTCGGTGTGTGTTATTGATGATGGCGAGACAATGCTAGTGGAAGGGCTTCGTGTTGCCCCACAGGAGAGGGGGAAAGGTGTGGCAGGGGTACTTCTTCGGTTTTGCTCTCAATTGGTTAAGTCCAGGTACCCTGACGTTAAAGTCAGCAGATTGACAAGAGATGACCAACTGGGACCAAAAGACTTCCAGAAATACCGGCTCATCACCAAACAGGTAAGAACCATTTACATTCAAATACAAACATTTTGTTCAGGTAAGGTTTTATCTTGAATAAAACCAGCTAAAGCCACATTGTCTCCATTCTATCACCAAATTCAAACGTGAAGGGAATCCTCCTGGTGCGCTTCCATGCTGAAGACATAAAATTACGCCTTGCTGATCTTGGGCCTAATATCACCAGCTCTTCTTAAGCGATGTTCTGATGCAGGGTGTCCTTCCCAATGCCACCATCGTTCAAGATTGGCAGCCCTTCAAGCCTCTGTCTAGCAACATGGACATCCTGCTGAAGAAGGACATTGATTGGATGGTTGATGATGCCAGACGCCCAACCATGGCCAGCTTGTGCACCTTCCCGTTCCGTGTGCCAATCGGTGATGACTGGTACTACCTCAACATCGACATGTTTGGTAAAGACCTGACGCTGGCCATACAACAGCTGTTGTGCCACCTGAGGTGCCACACTGGCACTCTGAAGGGTTACGTCATGTGCCAGGTGTTCCTGGAGCCCGCGCTGTGGAAGCCGATGGCCGATTTCTTTAGGGAGACCCTTAAAGTGGAGTTGGTGAAAGAGTACACAGAGCAGTGTGTGGTGGAGTCTGATGTTGTTTAGTCAAGGAGCCTCAGAAACACCTTCCCTTAAAAATTAGACACCAAACTTACAAAATAAGAGGAAACATCTCCTTCAAATATGGCACCTAAAATATCTTCTTTAAAAGGGACAACAAAAAAACTTCAGTTCTATTCCGCTTAAATGAAAATGCGCTCATAGGATTTAATTTATTTTAACAGCAATTAATTAATTAAAATAAAATGCATGTAAGTGAACAAACTAGAATAAATGTGGTAGATGCTTGTTTAGGTTACTTAATTTATTTCCATATGCAGTACTGTAAACAGTGGCGCTGACAGGACAGGGACTGGAAAAGAGGGAGCAGTTTCAGATTATATATAAGTAGGGACCCAAATTGTTCCAGGCCCTTTCATTTCTGTTGGCATCGCTGACAGTGAAAGCATATTTACTCATGCTGAGTTGAAAAGAAAACTGCACAATCTTTAGGGCACTTTATGATAAAAAAAGGGGATCTCACTTTAGAGTCTGTTGCTTTTTCAGAATGTGGCACTGTAGCTGCTAGAGTATTTAGAGGGAAAACAACAACCACAACGTTTCTTTTTTTAAAAGGGAGTTTATGATACCCATATGCAAATCGAAATGGTCTTTAGAGGCAGTTTTAATTAACCTGAAATGACTAACATTACCACATTGGGAAAATGTAATCTCAGACTGATATGCTCCTCGAAAAATTGTCTTTAATAATATTTCCTCTAAAAGTACTTTGCAGTGCTTTAAACCCGGCATCAAATTATAAACGTCTGGCTGAGAACTTGCTTATACATTTAGATTACAGTCTCAAGTTTTTGCTTTAAGTACTTGAATCTAAAATTATGTTCTATCAGTATTTGTACCTAACTGTAGATTCAAAGTGCAATTTCAATAATACACTGGAAGGAATATTGCTAGAAGTACATTCAGGTAGATATGATTAATAACTAATAATGAAGCAGACATGTAAAATTGTTTTTTTTTTTTTTATTATTCATATTTTATTTCTAAAATAAATGTAAACTGACTGGATCACATTTAAATACAAAATGCAGAAAATATAACTAGGGATATATACCGTATATATACACAAATGTTTGTATAAATGTTCTTTCTTAAATAGTTCATTTAAAACCATTTAGTTATAATTAATTGGAGACATCGCTATGTAGTGATTTTATTACATAATACATATGATTCAGAAGAAACGTGATCTTAAGGGAAGTTCTCCAAATTCAGTGCTCCAATGAACAGAAGAAGAAAAAAACATCACCTCTGAAAATCTTCGTCTGACTCAGGTGATTCACCCATGGAATCAGGAAAACAAAACCTCATATTCTGGACAATTGGAAACCTGAGCAAGACAAGTGACAGTCGCTCATCTCTATGAAGAGTTTAATTTTTTTTTTGACAGACATACACAATTTATCCGATGGAAAAGAATGAATGAAATCACCAGTGCTCCTTTTTAATAATGCAGAAGATAAGGACACATCATCTCCTTCTATTGGCCTTGTCTTGGAAGAAAGTGAAGTGAAATATTTCCAACACAGATAAAGACAAACAGAAAAAAGCCTTCAGACATCCTCAAAACCATATTTAGTTCCTTTGCCCCAAACCCAGATTGGAGCATGCTTTTTCCCTGAAGCACTGTGCCAGAATGAGAGACACACAGCCCACACTAGCAAATGCATCGCTGTTTGTTTCTCGAACAGCTAATTTTCTGGTACTAATTGGAAGGTTAAATGAAACAAAAGTTCTATTAATTTATATCTTAATATATATAAATATATAAATATAATATAACTTACAGTTTAAGTCCTCACAGAGTCCACTCCCAATTTTTCAGACAGATCTGAAACTCAGTCTGTCTCCACTAAACTAAAACCCTGAATTTCTTTACTCTTGTTACTAATAATGTGTCTGGCTTGACTTGATTTGGTGGACTTATTTTGTATCCTTGTATGAACTCTCAACATCCACTGAAGAAAAGGAGGCCTCCTCTCCTCCATTTGGACAGCTGCATGTGGAACTTGTATTGCGGTCAGTATACAGGCAGCCTTTTTTGGTTATGAAAGTTAAGGCATTTTGAAGATTATTAACTGTAATTCAAATGAAAGTTTATTGCATTTGTATAGGTGTACATATATATACATTTATATGTTTGTTTGGGGGTGATTTGAAAGGGAATCTTTGTTCAAATTCTTTCATGGCTGAAATCTTGAAATCCTTCATGTCTGCTATGTGCTTTCAGAGAAAATGGTCAAACTCAGTTTCAAAATATATAGTCGAGAAGCACAAGGTACATTAATGCTTCAGTTTCCCATGGAAATTACATTTGCTCAACTCAAAACAGTGTATATTGGCCTTTAAAAAGCTACAAATCATGTTAGAGTCAAGCATCCTTGATATGCTATTTTTAACTGGCCTTTTTCTCCTCTCCAAAGCACTCGTCATATTTAGACATGATGGATTAGAGACCCAAAATGTGTACGGCTTGTGTTTTCTGTTGTACATAGTGCAGTGCATTTAGATTTAATTGTTATGTATTATGTCAGTTTACCTTAGCGGTAGAGGGTTCGGTCACTAGCCTCTATATTTAGCTGTTACTTTCTTTTGTCACTTTTATATGTGAGACGTTTGGTAATCCAGTAATCACATAAGAATATTTCTCTCTTTTGTTGTTGTTTTTATCTTTCAGCTCCATTTTTTTTTCTTTCAGCACTTTTGATGTCTAATTGCCTTTCCAAGTATTTGTGAATCGTGCAGGAGCTTGTAACTCTATATTTTACACAGGTCCTGGTGTCAGGTCCGTGAGACTATAAAAGGTTAGAGGCATGTGACCACCTGATGGTGAAGAGATGTAAAGGATACGTTGCCCCTTGTTTTGCTGGCACGCGTGGAGTGAACTTTAAACCCATTTCTTTCAATTATAAAGTGGCTTTTCACTTTCTTTTTCTGGAATGGAAAAATAAGACAGGTTGCATAGGGAGGTGAGAGATGAAGCCGGGGCTATGCTAGGAATAGGTGGTGAGGAGATGACGTGATCCAGATCATGTTACCACTCTAAAAATGAGTAAACATTCATTTTGTATTGTGCAGATGGCCAACGACTAGGGAGGGACATATTCTAGGAAATTTTTTTGAATCATTTTTAGCAAGAGAAGCGATCAGGCTTTGTGTTCGTAATTAGCGGCAACTGACTATTTAGGATAGACCACCCTGACCAGGATATCTGGTTTTTCCCAAGTCACTCAGCACTAAAGTAATACCTCGAAGGCTAAGACATACGAAAGCAAATATATACACAGGCACTTGTTACCTGTATGAATGTGGGCCAGTTAGAGTTTCAGGGCTCGTCTCCGAGTAAGTGAAACCGGATACCGAAAGTGTCATCTTGCGTAGAACAAGGGTTCGCCCCAGACTCCCTTTACCTTCCACCTGATCCCCGTCAGCTTGACACATGGAAAGAGTGAGCAGGAGAGGTTAAAAAAGAAGGCTCGAGGCTTCCAGCCTTGTCATACAAATGCACTGTCCTTTGCCACACTGCTCAGTACCTATGTTAGTTGTTTATTTCACAACGGCGTCTTTTGTTTTTCATTTTCCTGACTGCTTTGTAATGTTTATGAAGGGCTTTACGTGTATTAGAATCAGCTGTGTATTGTATGTTTTGTGAACGAAAACGAGAGGAAAACCACCAGGGAGATTTTGTTTTTATTCCAAGTCACTATTCAAAACTGAAAACTTAACTGAAAGCCTTATCCAGGTGATATCAGTTGAATTGCTGATTTGCACTATCAGAGCTTCAACTCTGCTTCTCCCTTTGTTGTTTTCCATAGAAAAAAAAAACATATACTGTGTCTATACACAGATGCTTCTGAAATGGCTAAATCACACAGGTATTTTCACCTGTGGTGCACTAAGCTATTTTGTTACATTTAATCTACAAATCTCATGCAGTATTTGGAGGTAAAATGCAACTAGATCCCAATGCAAATTGTATTTTATCTCATGCCATGTCAGAATCATCCAACTCCGATTGGATTGACCATTCATCTAGCTGTTCTGATGTGCTGCACTTTATACTGTAGATATGTAGATATTCCAAAGCACAGTGGGGATCTTCATTAAACATCAGTGTGTGTTGCTGTAACAGTCATGGTCATTCAGTGGATCACACTATATTTTTTTGTAATTGAGGAGCGTAGGCCTATCTGCATACCGTTTTTAAATTCAAGGATATTTTTATTAGTGTGCTCCTCACTTGATAGGCTATCTTTAGAAGTAATAAAGCTCCTACTTAATGACCATGGTCTGAATAAACCACACTGTACCTGTCTGAAACCGCTGATGGACATATTTACCACTATCGGCAAAACAGGGACCATGATTTCTACAGACCTCAAGAAGGTGGTGGTTTGAATGTCCATGTCATCCATTCTCTTGATGCAGCAGTGGCTGTTGAGTTTGTTTTCACGCAAGTCTTCCCATTAGCCCTAGATACAAACTGGGTGTCATGTTTTGTGTGTTTGTGCAATTGGAATATACATATGATGGGAAACTAATGCTCATGGATGAGATTTCTCAAAAGAAAAAGAAAAAAGAACTCATGGCCAGCTGTCAATCAAGAGGGTGAATACAGTTTTAATGCCGTAAAGGCATTTTGATTATATGATAATTGTTTTCCTTTTTTTAAAGATTTTTTTATCACCCAATATGACTGCTTATTCTCAAGCAGTGATGTGACAACTAATGGAAAAATATTTTAGTATTTTGTTACCTGTCTTGTTTCTTTTTTTCAGAGATTGTGAGAGATGCAGAACTATTTTAAATACAGTAATTTTTTAAAAACCTTATAATCCATGAGAGGTTTTTGAAATGTGCATGTTGTGTGAGTGGATGGGGACGGGCTTTACAATGAGCATGTGACTAGATTTACACTGAGCACAACGACCCTGTACAAATAAAATGACATTTAGAAACTGTCAAATTGGAATCGATGACAACGGACAAATTAATGGTGGAAGTTTAGACAGGGTATTTAAAAATGGCAAGGGTAAACCTGTTTCTTTTCTTTTCTTTTCTTTTCTTCTCTTTTTTTAGCCATGATATACATTTTTACAAATGATAGCCTATACTTCGGTAATTGTATAAAAGAATTTAAAAATCTGATCACTGATCATTTTTTTCTGCTCTTTTTTGCTTGTGGTATTTTATTGTAATTGTATGCATCTCTATATACCTATTTCTTTGTACACTTAACAAATAACTTAGCTTAAATATTTTAATATACAATATTTAAAAAATGTATCCAAATCTAGAAACTGTCACTTCTTAAAATCAACATCATTAAATCATAAAATCATTAAAGTAGAGGTCATAATGTGTGACCTGTAGACAGTGGTTTATCTAATATATATATATATATATATATATATATATTTGTTTTGCTATTTTATGTTACTTTTATTTGTAGGTTTTTTTTTTTTTTTTTTTCTTTTCTTTTTTTTTTAAATGACAAAGATTTACAGGTCTAGACCAATGTTAAATCAACTACTAATCCTGGCTGGTACACTTGTTATTAAGAAATTATTTGCAAAATTAATTTGATTCCCTATTCTTTTAATTTAATTAATTTAACTTACATCCCCTATTCTTTTAATTTAATTCATTTAACTATAACAAGAGTTTAAATTTGCCTTTAGTAAATGTTACTAAATGTACCAACGAATATTAGTAGGAAATTGTAAATGGATGGATGATCCAGAATGATCATCCAGGACGACCCAGAAGCAGGTTAAAGTGTGACTATAGGCAGATGGTATGACGTAACTTTACTTAAAGTAACTGATATGCCAATGGCCATGAAACTAGTCAATGTGCTCTATCATATATTGTTACATTAAATGACAATGAAATGTGTATGTTTATTATGTATAGGACACATTTACTGCACGTAAGTTTTTGTTGACCTCTAACATTGAACAGTATGTAAATTTATGTAAAAATCTAGATAACCTCTAAGGTCCGAGCTTTGTCTCTGCTGTCAAGTGTGATGAGTAATCCTATTTACAATATCCCAAAGATCACATGTTGAATGCAGTAGAAAACCAGATGAACCCAATGAAAACACAACTGTCATGTTTCCATATTCTGCCATTTAAAAAAAGCCCCAAACCATAAGATCAATACAGTCTTTGACAAGAACCCAAATGTTGAAATTCTGTATATTTTCCATTGAAATCCTACATATTGGAATTTTTGGAGCTCAGTTTTTATGACTGCAATATGTGATTGAAAACAAACAGTGACACTGCAGTCTTTCTGAGTTTCTTGGTTAATGTCACCCCTTTGTTGTGTTCTTGTATTACTTTACCTTGTACATAATCATTTAATATTTTTAACATTTTAACTAGTGTTTATGTTGTCAGAGTGTTTGTCATTACCATTGTAACACCGTAACCGTAATGAGCTCTATCTTTAATGGCAACAGATGTAATGCAGTAATACCTTTGCAAAATATGGCAGATAACAAATGGCTTTATATGAAGACTTGTGACTAATATTGTTGATCAAATGCATTTGTAAAAGGACTGGTGAGGTTTTAGCCACTTGCTGTAGTTGCAATGCAGTATCAGAATGAACAAAATGTATCTAAATAGCATAGTTTAGATGTTATTCGCTAAGTGATGTTTTGAATTGATGTATTAGATTAAGTGTTTTATTTTCCAAATTGTTAATCAAAACTTAGTGTTAGAGATATTTGTGTGTGTGTTTACCTAACTGTATATTGTGCTATTTAGCAATAAACAAACAAACAAACAAAAAGAAAAAAAAAAAAAAAAAAAAAAAAGAAAAAAAATCCCTAAAACAACCCTTAAACAAACAAGGCATAGAATGAATTCAAAACTGATAAGAAAAGAAAAAACCCACAGAAAGTGAACGTTGTTGCCAGTGTTAAATGGCAGTTATCTTAAAAAGGGAGAGCCACACATTAGGGTTTTTTATATACATAACAATGTGTATTAACAGAAGCTCAGCAGATGCTTTCAAAGTGACCTACAGTACAACAACAGTACACAAATCACATTACAGAGAAATACCAGGACAAGCAGCTGACAATACACAATGCTTGCCAAGCTAGGCCTTAGTCGCCAAGAAGAAACTCTTTACAACTGCAGGTATAATAAAACTTTGCTTACTAATTACTTTAACTTATAGCCAGGATGCTTGGTAAGAGGCATCTAATTATGTTTGTTGTTTGTTAAGCACGTCTAATTTCTTTCGACAAGGATCATGTAGATGTTTTTTTTTTTAATATTTGATGAGCTGTTATGTTATCGATGGACCCAACAGTCAACACTTTGCAAAATGTGTAGTGTTGCACAGTGACAGAATATTAACCATCCCAAAATCTAGTGCTGTGTCTTTGGGCCCACTATTATCCATGAAGACGATTGCATCATTATATTATAGAGAACACATGCACTGCCAGTACATAATGTAAAACATTTTGGCTTGGTAAGCAACAAACATGTATCAACAGCGAAGCATAATATAGCATATGATAAGTGAAACAAAAGCAGTGCTACGACAGTCGAGCAAGGATATATATACACACACATATATCGGGCAATGACAAATGGAGAATGTGAGAAGCTTCTTTGCTGAACTATGCTGACACGAGGAGCAGCTGTTACTACAGCCTCACATTATTGACCTCTATTTTACTGCTGCACAAGTACAATAGTGTCTTATGGATGAGCATTTCTTAATAAACACACTTAGGAAAATGTGAATGTCTCAAATGTTTGGTAAAAATGGTGGCAGATAGAATATGAGAGGTGGACAGCTGCTAAAGATGGGTTTGAAGAATTAAACCCATGCCACCTGTTCTTGGATTACAATGAACATTTCAGAAATTCATTGCACTCCAATTCAGATAAGTAAATCAGAGGCTAGATTAAATAAAATGAGTCTAGAGTTTGACATCACAACTCAATCAATTAATTCTTGGTATTTTTGGGCTTACCCTACTTGGTTGCTTTTGGACGAATGACGTATTTAAGAAGCCAGTAAATAAACAATAAGCAGCATTATTTAATCTCATGATCAATGTTGGCAATTTTATGATGGTGAGAGAGAAGAAAATATATTTGTCTTGCTTTCTGAATTAAGTGTGCCACCCTAAAAAAATCATGAGAGTTGGGATTACAGTGCTGGAAAAACTCTGCTATAGTTGGAATCAGGTTCTGAAATGAATGGGGCAAAAATGACAACAAAATGAACAAAAATGTCCCTCAAATTCAAGATAAGGGACAAATAAGCTCTATTACGACTGCCACGATTAAAGTAAAAAGTGAAATGAATGAAAAGTGTTGATTTCGGCATTACATTTACAGTAGATTTGCTCATGTTGCATCTGATTTTTTTATGCACGGTGTGCAGCGTTGAGCATAATAACAAATCACACGTTTCAGTTTTTGTGTCATGTACATGAGCAGCATGTGTAAATGAACATAAATGCCATGTCAGATGCAGTTTTTATCATACCTTAGTAGTGTAAAGATGGCTTTTGTGGTAACAATTTACAATAAGGTTACATTTGTTAACATTAGTTAACTACAATATGGACTAAGAATGAACAATACTTCTACAGCATTTATTAATCTTAGTTAATGTTAATTTCAACATTTACTAATACATTATTAAAATCAAAGTTTCTTTTGGTTAACATTAGTTAATGCACCTTGAACGAACATGAACAAACAATGAACAGCTGGATTTTTATTAACTAACATTAACCAAGATTATACTTGTAATAAATGCTCATTGATAGTAATGTTAGTTAATAAATTAATGTTCACAAATGAGACCTTAAAGTGTTACCGTCTTTTGTTGATGCTGGAAAAAAAAGATTAGTAACAGTATATGGTATTGTGATTGATTAGATTGAGTGATTGATTGATTGATTGATTGATTGATTGAAGTAACTGGCTAAATTAAATTTTTTGACATAAAAAAAACAACACAGATATATTTAATGAAGTAATTATAAAAATTGCCCCTACAAGGGTAAAAAAAATGCCCTGTAGATCAATTTCTCCTTAAAGGAAAAGTCCATTTCTGACCCTGTTGGAATTATATTGAATGTTTGCTCCAAAACATTAATAAGGTGTTCAAATCAAAATAAAATCATCATATTTAATGATATTATATTGTTGCAAAAATTATGTGATATGAGATGTACTGCATGCACTAAAAATATTAAACCAATCTTGCCCCCCCCCCCCAAAAAAAAATAAGAAGAAGAAGAAAAAAGAGAGCGTGAGAGAGAGACAAGGTCCTTTGTGAGTTATATAATGGCAATGGCCTAGACAGCGTCAGAGTGGAATTTACCCAAACTCTATTTCTTGCTATGCAGAGCTACGGAGGGGGATGGGAGAGCACTGTGTTGCAGTGTAATAAAATGCAGTGAGGTCAGCCTATGTGTTAAAGTGGGGGTGGGCTCAGGGTATGAAACCCCATAGGGATACTGAAAGTAAGACTAGAGTTAAAGGAAGGGGGGGGGGGGGCTGGATCGGACACACAAGCTGGCTTCATCTTTCACCTCAGTACACAAATCAAACACATGCTATTGTATTCCAAGAGACAGAATATAGATAAGCAGGGTGATGGATATGGAGGTACTTAGATTCATTATGTAACACGTCCCCTGTGGATGGTTATAAACAAAGAAACACACACACACACACACACACACACACACATGTATATATATATCCCTCCACACACACACACACACACACACATATATATATATATATCCCTCCACACACAAACACACACACAGTAATAAGCAGATATATACTATATAAACATTTTATATTTTTCATTTACATACTATGTATGTAAATGAAAAATATAGATGTATGAAAAATAAAAAATGAATTATTACATATTATGTTTCATTTACATACGATAATGTATACACATACATACATACATACATACATACATCTGCAGGAAAAGGAGAAAGTCCAATGCAGGCCAATGAGTGCTTTTAATTCTACATTATGCTGAGAGAGGTTAAAAAAAATCTGTGAAGCTAATGAATCTACATTGTTTAAGTGTGTGGGGTGGGAAATGTTCAGTTATGCATTGCATAAATTATATTTACAGCAACATATCCACAATAAATAGTGTTAACACACAATCATGCCCACACACAGACCATTGAAACCTCTGTATGTACACCTGTCCATCTGACAGATGGGAATGGGGGAGGGGTGGAGAGAGAGAGAGAGAATGAGGATGACGGTATAGGAGAGAAAATGGGTCAGAGGAAGAAGCAGAGGATACAGAAAAAGGACGCACATGTGTAAAGAAAATTGAAAGGAAAATAATCAAGCAGACAGAGTTTAAGAACAAAGCCACAGTGGGACATTGCCTATATTGATTCTAGATGTTATTTTAAGCTCATACACTACAAGATCTTGATCAAATGAATCACACTATGAATCTTTGTGAATATCCATGACAACAGTATCAGAGTACTAAAAACATCCGTGAGAATGTGTCTGTGTAAATATAATTCAGCCTTGCCTCTAGAAATCTGTTTTCCTGTTTTAATCTCAACTCTAATCAGAGCAAGGTCAGTCTGGGGCAGGGTTTGTGTGTCTGTGTTTGTGGTTAGAAATAAATTCTGCAAGAAAGTAGATCTTATAGACAATCGCATTCCAAAGATATTTTCCGAAAGCTCTGAATAATCTTTAAGGGCAGATGTTAATGGCTCGTAAATAACACAAAAGGATTTGTTGAGGGTCAGAGCAGGGCAGAGGTTTGTGTGTATGTATGTGTAAGAAAGCAGAAGAGAGAGAGAGAGAGAGAGAGAGCAACAGAGCACATGGTGTGGACTGAGTGTAAATTAGGACCAAGGCCATTTATATGAGGAAGGGGAAGGTGGTTGCAAAAAGAGGACAGTGTGACCTATACACGCTCACAAAAAGACTTGCTAAGATAACTGCTTTTCTTGCAGGAAATTCTCCATGGTCTAAACTTCTTATAAACTCCATTTACAAATGTTAAACTTTTGAATAAACTGGGGAAATATAGATGTGTGTAGATGATCCTAATAGTGCAGGCACACAAGACTTTTTATCCCTTTCATGTCTTTACAGTGGACAGCAAATTAAAAAAGCTATTACTTGTGTATGCATGGGTTTTGATTGCACAGGTGCACATCAAACACTACAGTGGACACTAGTGCATTATCCTATACACTGCCGCCAAGTGGCAAGCTGTTGTATGTGGAATCTTTTTCTTCTTCTCCAAACCAAGATGGCCGACAGCCAGTCAGAAATGCCAAGATGCTCCAGATGATCAATCCATTCCTTCTATCCTAGGAGAGTCTTACAGGTAAAAGAAATTTTGTAACATCAAGTAACATCTAAGGAGTCATATCATTCTTAAATTTTCCAAGTATTGATTTCAAATTGGGAGGAAATTCTGATTAATCATCTATCCACTAAACTGGACATCATGCTTCACTAGCTATATTTCAGCTACAATTCATACTATTACTGTGGCTTTTGAAAATGCTTCATCTGCAGTAACTTTTTTGGTTGTAAATAAATGTATTTGTGTTATTAGAATGTAATTTGCAGTTACAAAAAAGTAATCTGATTACGTAATGCTACATGTTACTTGTAACATCAAAAAAGTAATCTGGTTATGTAGTGCATGTTTTTTGTAATGCGTTTCTTTACTTGTTACATCAAAAAAGTGATCTGATAAAGTAATGCACATACTTGTACATGTTACCACCAACACTGCTCATTTCTTATGAGATTGAAAACACCCCCACACTAGTTTTTCCACTGTCTGAAACATCAATAGATCAATGTCGATTTCAGTCTGAGGTTTTCTCAGAGAGGAGAGCTATGGTAGAAATGTGTCCATCAGAATTATCAGCTATAAGGGTAAATCGACATACTCTGGAAGACTGAAAGGAGCGTGAACGTTTTCTACATAGTCTGAGTTGAGTTTCCACAGAGTTGTACCTTCACCAGATCTCATGATATAATCAAATGCTCACGTTTAGATATCAAAGACATGAATCATTCAATTTGAAGTTCTCCGTCTGCTGGTCGAACAGGAACAAACTCAATTGTGTTTGCAATAATTGAAGCTGTATTATATGTTTTGTATATTTTATAGTTTTCACATGATTTGGTTTGTTAAATACACATAGTATTGCTGTGTTATTAAGTTAAGTCAAGTCAAGTCATCTTCATTTATATAGCACTTTTCACAATACATATTGTTTCAAAGCAGCTTCACAGTGACAATAGGAAAATTATTATCGAGCTAAAGGTGGTTTCTGATTGAGTCACTTCCGTTGTAAAAATTGTTAATTATTACTTTAGGGGCAGCTTAAATGACACCTTTCCTACTGAAAGCATTACTGTATGTTTAATACAGTATCTCTTCAGTTAAAACTAAAAACACATAATGTCCACTCAAGTGAACATCTGAAAATATCTTGAAAAATGTGTAAGAAACAGATCTTGATTATTGATTCAGATCTAGTTCAGATCTTGTTTTTCATGCTAAGCAATAAAAACACATAAGGAAATCCTGACTTAGGTTGTCATAATTCATGCATGAAAGGATTAAAGGGCTTCTAAAATGCAATAGGATTCATCTGAATAATATTTATAATAATAATAATAATAACAATTGAAGATGTCATATTTAACAGATAGGCAACATGCAATATTTTACAGTGCTTTAGCATTACTGAATAAATCTTTTTAATTAGTTACAACAAACTATTATTAAAAGGAAATGAAAGCACTGACTTGCCATGCCCATGGTTGCAGGTCTGTAGGAAACAGGTCTAATTGCAGCAGCAATGATTTTTTTTTAACACAAAACAAAACACTCAGAGGAAAAACATGAACAGAAAAACCAGAACTGAAAGAAACACAGAGCTTTGAAATCGCTAGTGTTTCTGACGTCACAAACTACCTTGTAACCAATCACGTCAATGTGTGATCGTCAACAAGTGGATCTCTGAGATGGTGTGCATAAGTGGAGGCGGGGCTAATTTGCATTTTCAAGGAAAAAAAAAAGTTTAAATATGTAATTTTGGTTATCAAAGATGAGTTTTAAGGGATACAATTGTTGACTACCATCAACGAAATTAACGACAGGTGCAACTGATACTCAAATTCTATGAAAAGCCATGGAAACTAACTGAAACTCAGGAGACAGAACTAAACGTGTAAAACCCACCCAAACACACATGAAACACAGATGATCCCTTACATCAGTTAGTTTGTTCTTTAGTTTAAAAGTGAATCATTGTAATAATGGACAATTAAAGGGATAGTTGACCCAAAAATGAAAATTCTGTCATCATTTACTCACCCTCAAGTTGTTCCAAACCTGTATGAATTTTTTTTTTTTTTTGCTGAACACAAAGAAGGTATTTTGAAGAATATGGGAAACCAAAGAGTTGATGGACATCAATGGGGCCCATCAACTGTTTGGTTGGAACAACATGTAAATGATGATAAAATTTTCATTTTTGGGTCAACTATCCCTATAATAATTTTAATGATAATATAAAGTGATATTAAGAGTCAAAATGAACATCTTTATGGTTTGGTGTCAATGTACTACTTACAGTCTTACAGATGGGGCTGTGGGGGAGCAGAAGACAAAAAGTGGTTGGCAAGTTGGTGTCAGCAGAGTCCTAGCTTGACATTTCTGTGTGTGCGTGTGTCTGGTCATCTAATTTTTTACCTTGTAGTAAAATTCTTTAACCTCCTGGCTGGGCAATATATCATGTACAATTCAAGTATTGCATCATTTTAATGTGGATTAAAGCTGCACTGAGAATAAAAGGTGACGCATTTGCAATTAACATATTTGATTTGTTTCCATTATTTTCGCCTTCTCTTGCAGTTTCCATTAAATGATTCCATTTCCTCTAGATTTTTTTTTCCATTTCTAGTGCATTTTTTCTTTATGTGGTGAGCATGACTTTACTTACAGTTTTTGCATTTTTTTTTTTTTTTTTTTACATTTCAAATAATATACTACAAGCCTTATACTTTTAAACTTGTGACAATTTCATTTGAGTGCCATTTCTGGGTAGAAAGACATGCTTGGTGGAAACTCCCACGTTCACTAAGCATCATTTCCTTCTTAGAGACATCAAAGATCTGACTGAGTTGGCAAAAAAAGAAAAAAAGAAAGAAAGAAAGAAGAAGAAAAATGCTCATTCAAAATGGTTGATGGTAAGACTTACAGGTATAGTGGTCCAGTGTGAAGTCAGTATAACAGCACGATAAAAAAAAAAAACAGACAAAGCAGGAAACAGGCGGAAGAGAAAGTCAGTGTTGGTTTAGCTCGTCAACCATGAGCAGCAACTTTCTTTGTGCTCTTCTCATACTTGCCTTCCTGGAATCAGGTAAGTACATACTGTGTGAAATAACTAAAAAATTGCTTTTTTGTTTGTTTGTTTGTTTTATTCAGATTTGTACATTTCAAAAGTAAATGGATCATCAAAAAGCCTCTGGTTATTAGCTTTAGCAAAGGATGCCCAATTTGTTTATACATTTAAGACGGTTAAAGTAATGGAATAACAAATATGACTGTATGGTAAATTAAGCTATCATCTATCAAATGTTTTCAAATTTTGATAACGCACTAGCATTGTCAAAAGCATAGATCAACACCCTTACAGCACTTTCACTGACAGCATCTTATAATCACTCAATTATCATATTACTTTTCAGTCTTGTTGTACCTTTTAATGAATGGGTTGTATTTGTATTTCATTTTCATTTTGTGATTTACTTTTAGAATTCACTTTTTAGAATTTTCATTGATTTATTTATGCTGACTGGATTTTGCATGTATTATTTTTTTATCCAAGATTATTAAATGTAATAGAGCGAATTAAATTTAGCTTCTAAACACAGCTTGTATTGTGGTTTCAACATGCGTCATAAGCTGTTCTATCTAAAACGTTTAGAGCAGTATATAAATTGCGGTAGGCTTATATAAACCACTTCTGAGATCTAAATATAAAACAAATGGCTCCATTGTGGCTTCATAGGTTTGAAGAAGACAAAGCATTATTCTTATTAATAAATAACAAGTTTACAGCCATAAAGATTGACTGGAGAGAAAGGTTTTTGTCAGTAACAGCTAGACCGGTCATTATCAGGAATTTTGTGCTGATGATTAACCGTCATACAGATAATTGCGATTCAAGATTTAATTGTTCTGCTACTCACAGTAACACTTTACGATAAGGTTTCATTAGTTAACATCAGTTAACTACATTAGTTAACATGAACTAAGAATGAACAATACTTTTACAGCATTTATTAATTTTAGTTAATGTTAATTTCAACTTTTACTAATGCATTATGGAAATCAAATGTTGTATTTGTTAACATTGGTTCATGCACTGTGAACTAACATGAACAAACAATGAACAGCTTATGAGACCTTATTGTAAAGTGTTACCTGGATGTGTATATAATAATAAAAAAAATAAATAAATAATATAGGCCCATATGATTTACTTTTATTTTGTGAAAATTAATATCTATATAAGTATTTATGTAATTATTTGTAATATAATATAATGCAGTCTGATTAAACATACAATTCTTATGACGGAAGACCTTTGACTATCTTTGTGCACATTATAATAGTAATTATGATTCTTTTGCATCACCACATTTAAAGGCATTTCTTTAAGTGCTTAAATTTCCTTTATTTAGATGGCAAAATTTAATTGAAATTTAAACTGCACAATTATTGTGGTTATCTCAAATAATTGTGATTAGACTGAATAACCCCAACGATTAATCAATAATCGGCTTACTAACATCACTAAACGCTATTTTTTTCCTCGATTAAACCTACTGAATGTAAGCATTTTTTAACCTAAGCATTCATTATTTAATATTTTTAGATTTATGTCTCAGTGATTCTTGTAATCGCTTTTCATTTGTGTTTTTTAACAGGCAAATCAAACAGTGTTATATCTATCAATCACAGCCGAGATGGAGATGGCCAGAACATTACCTGTGTCCTCTTAGGGGACGAAAATATGACACAAATCAACTGGGAGATGCTAAGAGGTGCGAATCGCACAAAACTGGGCACGTATCATCCATATTTTGGAACTCACATAAATGGTGAATATAAGACTAAAGTGAAGATACAGAACAAAACATCTCCACGTCCAGCATCATCCCTTCTCATTGAAGTATCATCAAATGAGAGCGTGCATATCTGTTGTGCGTTCATAACATTTCCTTCGGGTAAACTGGAGCAGTGTACTGATATCAGTAAAAAAGATGTCAGTATCAACGCATCTACAATAAAAGGTAATGCTTGCACATGTTGTCCTACACATACTCTGCCATAACTTTGAGACTCTTTATTTTATTATGATATTTTCGTCATAGATTTTAGTTACATGAAACAAGAAGCAAAGCTGGGAATACTTGGACGTTTGGGTGCAATGATCATTGGAACGATTCTTTCCCTCTTTATCCTAACCATCCTATTCTACTTCTGCAAAAATAACAACTGCAGAAGGTAGAGATCACATCTTACAGACATTTACACAACAACAATAAAGACTAAGCTTATACATTAAAGATCAAAACAAAGCAAAAAACTGCATATAAAAAAAATACAAAACAATCTGAGAGTAATTTCATGGGAAATTTGACTTTGCAGGAGGAAGTCTTTTGAGATACGAACATACCAGACGGACTCACCAGCTGAGGTAAGAATTTAAAGCAAGTAACTGAAATAAATAATATATAAAAAATGAATAAATTATTAGAGATAAAGTTTCTGTCATTAAGAAGATGAGTAAGGTTAATAATTAACTATTCTTCTAAATGGTAATTCTATACATGCAAACATTAAAGGACTTATTCAGTACCATTCTATAATTATAACAGCTAAATGTGACAAAAAGCATATCAACAGCAGTCACAGTTGAAATGCTCACAGTGCAATCTGGAATTTGCAGTGTAAAAGTGCGAAAAGTGAAGTGTACTGAATTTTTTCTATGCCATTTCCTTTCAATCTCAAACACACTTTATCATAGTAAGTGATTACATTAAAGGTAGCAGTTTCCTGTTATTTTCTCAAGAACGTGCATGGTTGCGGTTAAAGTTTGAGCGCTGTTCTACATGACCAATTCTCACGACCCTTGTTTGTGGCAACATTATTCTTTATTGCAAATATATACTTTTTATTTTTATTATTTTATTGACATATATATATATATATTCATCCTAAAATGTAAATCTCTTACTTTAGACAAATACAGAAGAATCACATGATGCACCAACTTCTCAAAGTTCTCCAAATGGCTTTGACCCCTCAAAACTTTATGCCAAGATCAAAAATGACCTTTTCTATGGCCGGCTGTGGAAGTCTTACCAAGGCCAACCCAAAGCATGGACACAAGGTACAATGACTGATCAAGGACATGTTAATCACCTGTTAGGACAGAGTTCCTTACCAAGGAGAAATGTAGAGGGCAGCCCATTGAGGCCAAATACAACTGAATGATTACATTTCAGCAGTTCATATTATCTAGTCTTTCCAGAGCAATTTAGAGGAATCTTATCATATTTGTGTAAAGTAAAATAGTATAAAGCTAAATGCAATGTATTATGTAAAGAAAAATGATTAAATGAATTAATATTTTATTTTCAGATTAAGATGCATGTTTTTATCATTGAATAAACTTGTGAATCTTTTACGACAGTCTTTGCCACAAGTCCAAGTCTCAAATAATTTTGAATATTTTCTCTAGGCTAGTTTTATGAACTCTGTCAATTTATATATATATATATATATACACATACATACATACAGTGCACAGCATAAATGAATACACCCCCTCTGAACACATACATAAAAGATGTATTTTATTCAACTCGTCTCTACAGAATCCCCCACAGGTGCTCAAGAGCGTTAAGATTGGGTGAAATACATGTCCACAGGAGGTTTTTCACCTTGGGAGAATGCATATCGTCATTGTCATGTTGAGAAAATGCCCAACAACGCAGGAAATGAGGAAAGGGTAACATCTTCTGTTTCAAGTTTTTGTATTACATCACACAGACAGTGGTGTGTGAATTCATGACAGCATTGTTAAAGCAAAACTCCCTCACACCTTCAGCACTCGTACATCCCTAAGAGCTTTACTACCACTGAACTTCACTGTGGGAATCAGGCACTTCTCACTGTACTCCTCCTCTAGCAACACCATAACATTTTGGATGATTATTTCTGGGGACTTGTCACAAATCCATTGTTTTTTGAATTTCTGTGTTACTTTTGCTATGTTTTCACACTTAAATGAATGATTTGGTAATCCTCTTGTACCACTGTCCTCTTTTGTGCTATTAAGAAATAAGTTTCCTGATGATTCTTTTTCAAGTGGTTCAATTGTCGTCAGCATTAAGTCTGAGAATCATTCAGTGGGCTATATAACACTTTTAATTGTTAAAGAAATCACTTCTCTTTAAATGTTTTGGTTCAACATACCTGTGTTGATCAAAAATTGCCTTAAACTTACACCAGAAAAAAATATTTAATATTTCAAGAGGGTGTACTCATTTTTGCAACACAACATTTTATCACTTTGATAAGAAAATCTTGTTTTCCTGAATAATTTTGACATGCTTCTTTGGTAATTGGTCAAGCAGACATGCCCGAATCCAATTTTGCTATAACTTGCTATTTTTTTGCTATTGACTTTAGACCAGGTTTTTGTTGGTCAATGGTGCAGTCGTTTTTAGTTGCCTCAAAATAGCAACACGCCAACAATGTGCCTGAACACACCTTGTTTTCAGACCATCCTTTTTTCTTTCTGTATATTCCAACTATTTATGATCAGTGAATGTGATAGCCTATATATTGCATGGGACATGGAAATGATATGCACTTCAGTTATCTAGTTCTTGTTCTGGTTTTATACTTCCTGCCTGTGGTTGTAAGTTTCCATAATTACATCCTCTGAACATAAAACACTTTGTAGACTTTTTTTTTAATTATTATGAAATGTTTGAAAAAAAAAACAACAACAACAGTAACAAAAATTGTCACCATTGTCATACCTTAACAATACAACAATAATTCTTCAGTCTTTCAGTCTAGAATAAGTGACAAGTCCTTAAACAAAGCCACTGTTCTTATTGCTTTCAAGTTTTTAGAGAAGTCAATAGAATTAAAATACATTTTCATTTCAAATTTGAATCTTAAAAGAGGTTTGCATTTAGAAAAATTACATTTAATGTGATGTTTGTGATAAGTGATAGGAAAATTACATTTCTATATGTAATTTCTGTATGTAACAAATTTAACCAAAATGTCACTGTGTTAGAGCAATTCCAAAATAAATGTAAAGTAGTTTCAAATTTCTCTAAACAAAAAGAACAGTTAGTATTAACATCATTCTCAATTCTTTTGAGAGAGCACGTATCTGGGTAAAACCTATTAATTGAAGTATTAGTGAGGTAATGTCCAAAATTCCTTCCCAGGGAATGTCGCTTACAAAACCATTCCAGTAAGAAATTACATATGGCACAGAATCGGACACCTCCTGAAACAAGACTCTAATTTTCTTATGTTTTTTTTTTAAAAACAACAACAACAACAACAAAAAAACTCTTTTTAGACATGCTTTCTTTTTATTGAGGCCTATTAGAAAAAAACTGCAATGTCGCCTTCTACCCGCTTGGTGGGGCTACGATACTGTTTTTGAAAAGGGAATGGCTTCAGATTGTATCTTTTAAAGACGCTAGTGTTTATTATTTAACTGCTTTTTAAATGTAGCCTACTCGAAACGTCTCAAAGAAGATCTCTGTGCCCACGGTATCGAATGTTGGATAATTATGATTATAATTAAAGATGCCATTCTTATTAACAAAACAAAAGAAAGCGGTTCAGACTTTGTAAAGCAAGGTTAGACATTTTAAACAAAAGCCTGCAAGAATAAAGTCCATGTTCGTCCGAGGAGGGACTTGTCATCCAGATTGTCTTCTGGACCACAACGTCAAAATCACATGACTGGTCGACACGTCACGCGGTAAGTCCTGCAGACTGAGACACACTTTCCATCAAACACCACATTACTGAAGAAATTTTCTGCTCGGCTTTTGGTGTATACGTGTATCGCTTGTAAACTTATATCAGTAACGCTTTGCTTATCTTGTGTTTTTGAAAGTAGGTTAGTTGCATTTTTAGCTGTGCTTTAGTTAGTGGTTAATGTGACCATATGATCATAGCAAGTCCACTTTCTTCTTATTACCATCGACCAGAGGTGTACAATCCTGGTCCTGGAGATCTACCTACCTGCGGAGTTCAGATCCCACCCTGATCAAACACACCTGTCTGTAATTATCAAGTGTGCCTGAAGATCTTAATTAGCTGGCTCAGATGTGTTTGATCAGGGTTGGAGCTGAACTTTGCAGGAAGGTAGATCTCTAGGAGCAGGATTGGGTACCTCTGCCCTAGACAGTAATCCAGAATCATTATATATATATATATATATATAATTTTTTTTTTTTTTAATAATGTTATCCACACTTGGCAGTAACACCAAAAGGTGTTTGAATAATAAGTTGCTTAACAGACTTTATCTACTACGTAGGCTGCATCTGCTTGCAATAGGCCTATTTAACAATTACATTCAATTAAAATAAGATATTTTAATTTTTGATATATTTTAGACTTTTAATGTTGTTGTTTAAATCTGTTTTTATTTGTTTCTGAGACTAGACTAGACAAAAAAAGTTACAGTCCACCTGTGCAGTAACGATGAATTCACACTGTGTGGGTGAAAGTGATGGACTGACCTTCTGTCTGGCAAGACCAGAGGATTACGATGACGTGATGGCCATATCACAAGACATATACGGTGGCAATGACTACCTTCCACATCGCTATCACTCCTGGATGACTGAGCCAGGAAGAGTGGTTATTATAGCACGGAGAGATGGGAAGCTGGTAAGTGATATATGAGTAAAAAGTTTTGATAGACCTCACGTGTTTTCTAATATTACAGTAGCTCTGACAGAAGCCATGAGGAAATATTAAATACCGTTGTTAAATTGTAGGCTAATGTTTCATTAAAGCATAGACACACACCTTATAATAGTTTATATAATATAAGCTTACTATATGTTATAAAACTAGGATTTCCAATAAATTTACAGTGTTACCAAAGCTTGTTTATTTGGTCATCTAAACTTGAATGATACAGAGAGATGGAATATTAACATTTAACATCTGTGTGTTTGTTAAAATATGAACCATTAAAATCACTAACTGTTATGATAGGAAAAAGTTAATGGTTAAAATATGCTCTGATGTGTCTATTGAGAAATACAATGCTTGCAGTTCTCAAGAAAGACAACATTTTAACTTGTGGCTGAAATTAACCACATCAGTGCCTGTGTTCTCTGCTGTGCGCATATTTGATTGACTCATGACCCATATACTTGTACTCTGGATATGACATACGACTGGACAGCTTCGCTCTTCGTATATTCTAGTCTAGGGCAGTCAAATAAGGCCAACAACACCACTGTAATTGTTTGTTACTATCAGAGGTGGACAAAGTATACAACTATATTACTTGGGTGAAAGTACAGATACTGCTGGTCAAACATTGCCCCATTACAAGTTATAAAGACAGATTTTTATTTAAGTAAAAGTACAGAAGTACTGTCTTTTAAAAGTACCTAAGTGTCAAAAGTAAATTTCCTTTTTTATATATATCAATGCATTGTTTTATTATTGTTGCATTGTTGTATGTATGCTTACAATACCTCATGCCTCTGAAGCAACCTACTGAATACACTGACTAGCTTGTAGTATCTGTGGAATAAAGAGCTTTTAGAATTTTACAAAACCTAGAGAAATTAAACAACTGAATTGACAAAATGACAGCCATAATCATTTTTTTTTTTTAACACTCCTACCCACCCCCACAATAAAATTAGATTCTCCCACGATTCTGAACACCAACTAAACAAAATAACATGTCATTTACCAGAGGTTCTGACAAAATATTAATTGCTGCAGTCTATTTAAAAATGTTTAATTGATTTGAATGAATTATTTTTAAAAATCATTTTGAATGATTTAATGACTCACTCATAAATGCTTGTTTCATTACTGGACGAGTCAGCATTTTTGAATGAATCTCTTGAATGAATAATTCAATGACAAATACATTTTTAACAGTCACTTGTAATCGGTACAATCATTATTTCAAGTGTCATTGTGAAATTTCTGTTATTAATTACTCACCCTTGTGTCGTTCCACACCCGTAAGACCTTCGTTCATCTTCAGAACACAAATTAAGATATTCTGATGAAATCCGAGAGGTTTTTTTATCCTGCATTGAAAGCTACGAAATTACCGACATTCAAGGTCCAGGAAAGTAGTAAAAACATCGTTAAAATAGTCAACGTGACTACAGCGGTTCAAACTTAATGTTATGAAGCTTCTGTGTTTATGTCCGAACGCCGACTCATTGTTGGCTGGCTCCTGTGTCGTGCGGCTCACGTGACCAGAGCCAGCCAATACTGAGCCGGCATTAGGACGTAAACACAGAAGCTTCATAACATTAAGTTTGAACCGCTGTAGTCACGTTGACTATTTTAACGATGTTTTTACTACTTTTCTGGACCTTGAATGACAGTAATTTCATTGCTTTTAATGGAGGATAAAAAAAAAAACTCTCGGATTTCATCAAAAAATCTTAATTTGTGTTCTGAAGATAAACGAAGGTCTTACGTGTGTGGAACGACATGAGGGTGAGTGATTAATGACAGAAATTTCATTTTTGGGTGAATTAACCCTTTAACTTTCAAATGGTGTTTGCCCTATTTTGATCGTATACATCAGTGGTTATATCCCAGTACTTCTGTGATCATTTTAATAATTGTAATCATTTTAATAAAAATACCTATATGATAACTGCACCAATGCAGATTTGAATGTTCCGGTATGAGACAGGCGAATTGTTATCATTTAGGAAAGAGATTGTGTGGGTGTTTGAATCGAGATGGCGATCTTTTTATGATTAATTGTGCAGCTCTACACATAACTATAGTAATTATGCAAGGTAACAAAAAAATAATTACAAGATATTAACTCAATTTAACTCTATTTAATCATCTTCTTCCATTTTGCCATCAACTTATCATCAGTGTTCAAAAAATGCTGGGAAATCCTTGAACTTCATGACACGTGACCCTACAAGAGTGATTATTGATAGGCTGTCTGTCACCTGCAAAAAAACAATCATATAAGAAAAAAAACATATAAGACAATGTTCATGTCTTTCAACTACACCAGTGCCCTCCACCTTACCCTTCTCTTTTCTTTCTCCTTTTCCCCATTCTACTCTTCCGATGCCCTCTCCTTTTCTTAAACTCTCTGCTCCCCTCCCCTCATCTATTTCTACCTGTTCCACTCTTCCTCTTCCTCTCATTACACCTCTAAACTCTCTCCACCACCTTCCACCACTGTCTTTTTCCTTTCTCATGATTATTATTTATTTATTTTTTTTTAAAAGTTGTATAACAATGTTTGTTACTTTTTAAAATAGCTTTTATAGTTGACAAATTACAAATTTTGCAATTTTTTTTTTCCCCCTGATATATTAATTTAATTGGCTGTGTGAACTGTTGTGAACACATTTGAGAATTTTGTACACAATGTTTTGAGAAAATTATGCATATGATTTATAATTTGTATGAAATGAATGAAAACTGACAATTACAAATTGTTCAGATCACCGTGTTAATTGTTTTGAATGCAGTGATCTGAGTTTGGAGAAATGTGTCAAATTGATTCAGAAAAATTGTAACTATGAACAAAAGCACATTCACAGGAAATATGTGCCTATTTAAGAGAGTATGCGATTTCGGACGCAGCTCAGGTATTTTAACCTTTTTTAACCTAAAATAATTATTCCTGTGTGCCTTTAGTTGGCGCTGGAGTCAGGCCTGGTGGTTGATGGAGGTGAAACTGTGATAGTTGAGGGATTAAGAGTGTGTCCGAATGAAAGGGGCCGTGGTCTGGCTGGAGTGATACAGACATTTGTTGATGGCTACATAAAGAAGGTCTACCCCAATGTGAAGACCAAGCGCCTCACCAGAACAGACCCAGGGCCTGAAAAACTACGCAAGTTCACACTGCTGGCCAGACGGGTAAGTTAAATTGATATTTGAAAAGTGAAACATATTTCAAGTCACCTTTATTGTTCAGTATAAGCACTCTATACAAAACAGATTGTTTTAAAGCAACTTTACAGTGATGCACAGAAAAATGATTCAGTAATGCAAACAAAATTCAATTCTGCTGGAAAGTAGCTCTAAAAAGACAATAGTGTTATTATTCAGCTGAAATCAGTTCAGTGTTGATTCAGTTCAGTTCAATAACTGTAAAGCTCATATGGAATGAGTTCAATTCAGCTATTAAAGCAGCTCTGTAGAAAACAGTGACGTCATCATCCAGCTCAGTTCTTGCTAACTTTATTTAATGTATTATGAACAAAGATTAATTAATAATGAACAATAGTATATTTTAGGGCTGGTAAGCAATTCAAATTTTTAATCTATTTAATTCGATGATGTGCCACTTAAGTAATCTAATTAATTGTAATTTTTTCAGAATTTATTTTTCAGAAGCTGCATCTGAATTGGTATTTAGATATACTTGTAGACCAAAACAGTTTGGTTACTAACATTCTTCAAAATATCTTTTTATGTTCCACAAAAGAAAGAAAATCATGCAGGTTTGAAACGACATGAAGGTAAAGAAATGTAAACAGAATTAAAATTTTTTGGCAAACTATCCCCAAAATATGAAATCATCTTTTTTTAAAGTGCCCCTATTATGCTATTTTAAAGGTTCCTAATTTTATTTAGGCGGTCTCCTACAACAGGTTTATGTGCATCCAAGATCAGAAAACACTTTCATTTTCTCATAATTTACATTGCACATTACCACATTTTTTTCACTGATTCTCAAACAACTCGTCTGATGCTTCAGTCTCTCTAAACCCCTCCTTTCCGTGAGCCTGCTCTGCTCTGATTGGCCAGATGGCACATTCTGTTGTGATTGGTCTACCACTTATAGCACCCGACAACAGCAAAAGGCTATTACCATAACAGAACTCCAGTTCTGGACTGGAGGCTTCCGGAGCTTACCCTGTAAAGACTAATTTTATACCCTGTAAATGATGGCGTCAATTTTATATCAATCCGAGCGCGAGTGCGATGATGAAACATTGGAACTAGTTATTCAACCCAGACTTCCATCGCAAGGACAACTTCTCAGGACATTTCTCAGTGATACGCTACTCAGTTTGACGTACAATATGAGATGTTGCAACTCTAATTCCTCTACATCAGCATTAACAAGTGTATGTCCCATCAACAATCCAATGTGTATATTTCTAATTTATTGCGGAGCACATGTGGTAACTGTATTATCAACAGTATCATTAACCATGCATACGTTAGCCGAGCACTAACGTGAATGACTGATGTAACATTAAAGTTTGTAAAACAAACCTTGCTCCATTTCTCAAAGTAGTAAGAACAGCAGACAATCTGCATTAATGGACACAGTTTTAGGTAATAGAGTCCAACAGCTGATTTGCAAAAGTATTTCAGTAAGACAATAATAACATGAGTTAGCCGGAGACATAGGCTACACAATATAAAACGCATTTTGAGCACTCGGTAGAAAATATATACATCAATAATGAATCATACTTACAGGTTGTGATTTTGAGGAGCAAGTTGGTCCAAATACAGTGGGTACTGTCCCATCTTTAAAGGTGCAGTGTGTAAAATTTGGGATGATCTATTGACAGAAATGCAACATAATATACATAACTATGTTTTCATTGGTGCATAAAGACCTTACATAATGAACTGTTATGTTTTTATTACCTCAGAATGAGGCATTTCTATCTCATACCCCGTGTGTCCCCGCTCCATGTCAAGTTGCCATTATGTGCCGGCATGTTTCTACAGTAACCCTAAACAGACAAACTACTCTACAGATCACGTTTCGTCACTATGTTCGATGGTGTTTTTAGGGGCAGCTTGCATCGTCACTAAGTTGAATACGCACAAAGTAGTAGTGGGTAATGTATTCTCTGCTGTCTCAGACGACGACATCTTTGTCGTGTTGGCCAGACGGCCACCGTAGCTTCTCCGAAAGGGAGGGGTGCGCGCTGTTAGTTGCAGTTCGAAACCTCACCGCTAGATGCTGCTAAAATTTACACATTGCACCTTTAATGAATAAGCATTTTGTAAATCCCATTTAGACCTCAGAGATTTGAGAAGCAGTCGTCAAAAGGTTATTCTTCACATCCTCATCCTTTGGAAGTGTTTACAAAGAGAATTTGCTTTTGAAGAGCAAAAAACGTCTTCTCGACATGTACACAATAACGGAAGTGGGATTCGAATTCCTGATGACTCGTTTAAGCGGTTCAGAGTCAACTCTTTTTTTTTTTTTTTTTCTCAACTTTATTTATCTTGCACTTTCGGCTTCACAACTTTGCAGATCATTTACATTCACAGACAGCTACATTACACATAGCATTAAAGGTAATATTTGAAAAAGCATAATGGGGCACTTTAATGAAGTGACACTCTAAATAAGAAACTAAAACTGCCAGTAGGTGGTAAGCAGAAGGTTGCTGGCTCGATCTCCGCAGCGTCACCACCAGTGTGTCCTTGAGCAAGACACTCTACTCCAGGTTACTCCACATTGATCGTCCCTGTAATAAGAGCACTGTAAGTCGCTTAGGATAAAAGCATCTGCGAAATGCATAACTGTTAATAAATGTGATTTTTGTAAATCCTTTTTTGTTAGTGTCTTAGGCACAAACACTCAATAAAGCTGCTTATTTCTTAAAGTTACTTTTTGAAGGTACTACTATAATATAAATGCATACATACATTTCATACAGTTTCTATTTAGGGGCATAAAGGGTTAGTTCCCCCAAACTAATAAATTCAGTCATTATTTACTCACCTTCACGCTGTTCAATCCCTGCTGGTTCCTTTTTTCTTTTTTTTCCCCACAAATGCTGCCGTCACCTTTCCTTGCAGGTCCTGCTCCACCACAAAAGCTCTGCAGCAAACATACAGACATCAAGAATCAGAAAAGTGCTGTAATAACCCTGTTTAAAATTACGATAATTAAAATAAAGTACAACTTAAGATATAAATAGACTTTGTATTCATTTCTGTAGTATACTCACTCAAAGCTTTTGATGGCAGCATTCCTTCATCAGTCTCTCTTCACCGGATAAATACACATGCTCATCTGTCCCTGTAACATCCAGACAAGATTCAAGTTTCCTCTGAGATTTTTTTTTTTAACTGCTCAATACTGCATTTACATGTTGAAGTAGTTGATGATGTGTTAACTCACTTTTTACCCAACACAAATGTTCCTTAATTTATCGACAACTAAAATAGATAACTTATGTCTAGTTACTTGTACTTTTGTTTATTTACATTATTTTCATTCATGTAATGTAATCAGTGTTGACAACAGTGAATACACACACACATCACTCAGATGTCTATTACATGTTGTGATGTACTCATCATCTGCAGTACTTATTGAATATTTTCCTGTCAGATGTTAAATAAACACATTCGGGACAAAAACATCTCTCATGTGAAATTGCACTCATTACTCGTGTGATATTGCTTAACTATATCATATGATATAAATACCTCAACTCAAAGTTTATTTATAGAGCACCTTTAAAAATAAGTGTTTACCAAAGTGCTGTATAGACATAATCAGAATAAAACAGTAAACACTTACAACAAAACAAAAAACTAGAACATCATAAAAACAGCTCTCATACTAAGTTAATAATGAGTTACTGAGTTACGCCAAAGAGTAAAAATGAGTTTTAAGACTAGATTTAAAAGCAGAAAATGTTTGGGCCTGCATAACATATAGAGGCAAATCATTCCAAAGTTTTGGGGCTGCAACTGTTCTTCAGCCTTGCTTGAGGGACGACTAAAAGTAAATGCTCAGTGGACCTAAGTGCTCTTGATGGACCCTGTATTAAATCAGAAAGATATCTTGGTGCTAGTCCATTTAATGATTTAAATATTAAAACTAAAATCTTAAAATCAATTCTAAAATAAACAGAAAGCCAGTGAAGGGAGCCCAATATTGGTGTAATATGTTCCCTTTTGCGCGGTCCTGTTAACAGATGAGCAGCAGCATTCTGTTCCATCTGCAATCGTGTTAGGGAGGCTTGGCTAATACCTACATAAAGGCCATTACAGTAGTCAAGGCAGGTTGAGATAAAAACATGTATAACAGTTTCAAAATCATTAACTCTCTGGGGTCTGAGGATTTTTGGGGCCCTGGGGAAGTTTTGACATGCCCTGATATTTGCTTTTTTCAGTTGCTTATAAACATATTAATGGCAAAAGTGTCATTACACTGTATTCAGCACAAACCAGGCTACCATAATATGTGAGCAACATGTATGTACGTTTGTATTTTTGAGAGAATAATGTTTATGCATGGTTATTGAAAAAAACAAAAAATTTAAGTCACTCAAATAAGGCCACAAAACAAATACTAAATATGTGTCCACAAGACTTCTGGGTACTGAATGTAGAAGCCTAGAATTTTTTGCTTCAACATGATGTGAAAATCATCCCGCCTACTCATTCACATAAAACAATATATTGATTTAAATTTTGTAGGAGACTTTTTGTTTAGAAAGACAGTATGCATGGAGACATGAATACTCATGTGAGTGAGAACTAAAGAATGTGAGGGCAAAGTAGTTTATTTTGTAGTTTATTTAGAATATAGTCAACAATATAAATGAGAGTCAAAGGCACATTTTGAGTACAGTTTTACCTGGAAATAAATCCTGTTCAAAGATATAAGTGAACATCACTTACCTGGCATTCCAAGGTGTTTGGTGTTTCTGTGCACTGAAGAAAAAAAACTTTCCTGCTTCCTGTCAGTGATCTCCCCATCATATTTATGCAGTCTAATGTGTTCTAATATCTGGTCACTATGATTCTCAAATCTGAAATATTATTACAATTTAAAATAATGGTGTTCTATTTTAATATAATTTATTTCTGTGACGCAAAGCTGAATTTATTGCGGAAAAAAAAAAAAAAAAAAAAAAAAGCTTCACTGATGTGGCACTAGGCTATTTCACAGTAAACACTTCATAATCTGTCCAAAACAGGTCAAAGAAATCTTGTTTAAATGTTCATATTATCTCTGTGAAATTTTATGTATCATATTTGTTATATTATAGAGCTTATAAATGTTGGAAACATGTAGGATTTATATTTAAACAGTCTTTTCTTTATTTTGCAAAAAGCACAACATTTTGTTTTTACTGTGTGTGCACACAAATAAAAGCAGACATTCTGTAGTTTCAATTGATGTATTACTTTTATCTGTATGACAAAAAATGACAGAGTATATTAAGTCGATTTTGCTGCTATGTGAAGAAAATCCAGCAAAACGCGCCAGCAATGGTGCTATGGAGTTAGTATCTTTCTGTTTCAAAGGCAGATAGAGTTGTGTATCATCTGCATAACAATGAAATGTGATGCCATACTTCCTAAAAATGGACCCAAAGGGATGTATAAGGAGAGCAGGATAGGCCCAAGAATGGAGCTCTGAGGGACCTTTAATTCCAACACAATGCTCCAAATGAGAAATTATGATGTTATGGCTGGGGCAAATGGCACAACTCGCCAGCCATCTTCTCTGGAGTCAGCAGTGACTGAATCACTGCGTGCCATTCACATCCCGGGTGACCTCAATTATGCAGCCGATGCGCTCTCACGACAGGTCACGCACCACAAAGAATGGAGACTCCATCCCCAGGTGGTCCAGCTAATATGGAGTAGATTCGGAGAGGCACAAGTAGACCTGTTTGCCTCCCAGGTATCCTCCCACTGCGCTCTGTGGTGCTGTCTGACCGAGGCCCCCCTCGGCATGGATGCTCTGGCGCACAGCTGACTCCGGGGCCTACACAAATATGCGTTTGCCCCAGTAAGCCTCATTGCACAGACACTGTGCAGATTCAGGGACAACGAAGAACAAGTCCTAATGGTTGCACTCTACTTGGTTCTCAGATCTCACACTCATGGCAACAGCCCTTCCCTGGTGGATTGCCCTGAGGAAGGACCTTCTTTCTCAAGGGTAGGGCACAATCTGGTATCCGTGCCCAGACCTCTGGAACCTCCACAGCTGGTCCCTGAATGGGACGAGGAGGAATTCAGAGGTGTATCTCCAGCAGTGATAGATACCATCACTCAGGCCAGAGCCCCCTCTGCTAGGCAGCTATATGACCTGAAGTGGTGCATTTTTACTACGTGGTTTTCTTCCCCAGGTGAAGACCCATGGAGATGTGGTGTCAGGTCTCTGCTCTCCTTCCTACAGCAGGGCCTCGAGAGCCACCTGCCACTCTGCCACTTCCACTCTTAACATTTACGTGGCTGCAATAGCAGCGAATCACGACACTGTGGATGACAAGTCTTTGGGGAAGCACGACCTGATGCTTAAGTTCCTGATTCAACCTCCGAGACCTCGCCTCATCCCCTCTTGGGATATTTCCCTAGTCTTACAGGCTCTGCAGAAAGATCCATTTAAACCTTTGCAATCAGTGGTGCTTAGTGCCCTCTCCATGAAGACGGCCCTCCTGATTGCGCTCACATCTTTTAGGAGGATGGAGGACAACCTACAAGCCCTCTCAGTCAGTGAATCGTGCCTGGAATTCAGACCTGGACCGAACACAGAGTTTCTGACAATCTGAACAGGCTCTTAGTCTGCAGAGGTCAGAAGAAGGGGAAGGCTGTCTCCAAGCAGAGAATGGCTCACTGGATTGTGGATGCCATTCTCCAGGCCTATCAGGCCCAAAATATACAGTGCCCATTGGAAGTGAGAGCTCACTCCACTTGGGGTATTGCCAACACTTCAGAGTTGTCACATGGTGTTTATCTAGCAGACATGTAGAGCTGCGGGCTACACCCAGCACCTTCGTGAGATTTTACAGTCTCCGAATGGAAAAAGTCTCATTCTGAGTTTTCGGTGATATCAGGTAAGCTTCGGTCGAGCCGGGTGGGTGTAGTGCTTGCAACAGAGCCTTTCCCCACTCCGAGGTGATAATGTGCACTTTTTCCGGTCTAGGTGAGTTCCTCTTGAATGGCGAACACTAGGCCACCCTTCTCCATCATTTCAGGTGAGCCCTTGTAATCTGGAAAGTGCACCTGTATGTAGTCGTCCCTAACGGTGACCCCATAAGATGTATTTTTCCACTGTTCAGTTTCCCTAGCGGTGAACCCAGTGGATGAAGCTAGCTCCATCACCACTCACTATGGCAGGTAGTCTCCCCTTCAGTGGGGCCCACCATAGACTTTTTCCCTATGTAGTACTTGCCACTGGCTAGTCCATAGGGTAGGATGTGATCTCCGTAGTGTTCCTTTCTCACTGAGTTAACAACGTTAACAACCAGGTGTACGCAGCTGTGAACTCTAGGATTAGGCTTACTGCCTAAAAAAAATTTTTCAGAAGAGGCCCTACAGCTGCAGTGACCTCTTGGAAAGGAGAGTAGCCTCCTTGAAAAGGAGACCTGAGGTCTTTTTACTCTGGGTGTTACGAGTGAGTGTTGCTGTACTTGTTGTTGTACTCTCAGAGGTGATTGAGGCTCCCAAGGACGACCCCCAACCTGTCGGTTCGACACAACCGAGACGTTTTCCCAGAACATACAATGTCACTGAACGGTGATGTCACAACTATAAGAGCATTATTCATATGTTTTTGCACGGCCCTAACTACATGTATATAGCTTTGTTGAGACCATATTTTTCAGTTGATCAGTGATATTCTCTCTCACCTTTGATGTTGTTGCCCCTTCCATTACATTGATTTCTGATTCTGACTGACCCTATGTTTATGTCTCCCCCTATCCTGATTAGTATTAGCAGTTTCAACTTTGGGATCTCTTTTGATCAGAAACCGCATGGATATGGAAAATGAAAATATGCTTGATTGTCTTTTTGACATTTTAGGCAATATTAACTTGTGTTTAGGCTACCTGATTAATTATTATTATATATACACTCTTTCCAACGCTATACCCTAAACTTTACGCTTTACTACACGTAAAACAATAAGCAGTAAGCACCAACCAATGAGAGTGATGAACTTAAGAAAGCTGATTGGTCAAAAATATATACTTGGGGCCAATAGCAAAATATAATCTTAACATAACCATAGACTTAAATATTAATTTTAAAATGCTTGATGATCAAAATAGTGTGTAATCTGCATTTGTCTTTTTATATTGTTATCTTTGATGTTGTTCTTAGATGAATTATGCACTCTAATAAATGTTCTTCTTTCTTCTTGACTCGCTCTTTGATCCTTACCACAGCAACATTTATCTCTGTTTTTTTCTTTCTGTCTTTTAAACCAGGCTGTTCTGTCTCTGTTGGGGAATTCTGAGGGTCTTAATAGCTTTGTCTCAGGTCTGAAGGAAAAACTGCTAGCGTCAGATGGGTCCAATAGCAGCCGTCCTTTAGTGTCTGTAAAGGACTTGGATGCTCTTAAGGCCCTTCTTTTGGATTCAGACCTGTCTTCCAGACTTCAGCTTCCAGGGGGTGCTATAATCCAGGACTGGGAGCCCTTGAAACTCATGGAGAGTAACCTTCACATCTTGTCAAAGCGAAACCTGACATGGTTTGTAGATGGTTCTTGTGGGAAACCCCTGTTCATGAGCCTCCACACACCTCCCTATCCTATTCCATTTAATGGAGGGTCTCTACGTTTTAATATCGACCTGTATGGGACAGACACTTCTTTAGCAAAGAAGGCATTAACAGCTCACCTGGACAGTGCGAAAAGTGAGATTCAAGGAATAGTTGTGGTTCATATATATATGCATCAGGCTATATGGGAAGATTTAAAGCAGTTTTGTGTGGGCCATGACACGGTGAAGCAGTTTCAAGATTACTGGGAGCAGCTGTTATTGGAAAGAGAGTTATAATGATACCTAAAGAGGATAGAGAAAAGAAAAGGCTAAAGAAAGGCTTGTTTAATTTTTTGGTGATTGATGTTGTCTTGACCATAATGGACAACATGGAATCAGCTTTGTTTAAACAAAGTGTTTGTTTAACATGTTAAATCAGTTAGTCAAGCTATTGTAGCACTTTTGTAATTTGTGTCTGAGTGAAACAAGGCAAACCATCTGTGAACTCATTACTATAAAATGTGCTGGTGTCAGAAACATGAGGCATGTATTTGTTCCTTCATGTCTCATGAGTACAGAATGATTTATGAAATAAGTGTTTAAAAGAAAAGTACTTCATACTTCACACGCATGTGCTTAAAAAAAAAAAAATCAATACTGTATATAACAACTTCAAAATTAATCATTAAACTTTTTCAAAATAAATACAACAAAATTGAAAGTCACAGTGTCTTTTACTGTATGTATGATACATTACAGCTGTTAGGCAACTGATATCGGCAGTGACAAGAGAAAAGGATGTTAACACTGGAAAATCAGCCTCTTTTTCCACTAGGGTGTTTTGTAATTGCCTTTCATGATGGAAAAGCACACGAGGAGTCCTTTGGAGAAAATATGTGACATCTGAGAAACAGGCAACAGTGTAATGGATGTGCTGAGAATCTATCCATCAGCAAATTATTCTCCTCCTCTGACCATCTATGTTGTTCCCCCCCTCTCTCTCTCTTTCTCCATCACATTCTTTCCTGTTATTTTTTCCCTTCGTAATACTCTCTCTTTACTTTACAACCATGATTTATGTCTTTCCGTCACGCTCACCCCTTCCGTCGTTCTCACTATTCCGCCTCTGTCCTTTCGTTTCTCCTCCTCCATTAGTTTCACGTCACTCTTGCTCTGCTGAAGCACTTGGCTTGTCATTACACTCATTTAGTTCCAGTTCTGTCTCTCAAATAATGTCCATCTGTTCCTCGTACCAGACCTTATTACAGAGCATCTCATGACAGAGCAGATCACCTTCTCCCTCCCTCTTTTCACAAGCACACATGAAGACACCCATCCAGACACACAATTACAGTCATCAACTTCATTAAATAGACTGATGGAAAAAGTGGAGACATTTTGTCCACTCATGAAATATTACATTTGAGGTGTACACTGTATTTCATGCATGCTGTTATAAAAAGCTTATATGACATTTATTAACCAGATTTCTAACTTGTCACATTCATTCTGACATGCATTACATTTGATCATGGACCACGAGAGACTGAATTATTAACATATGAGAAAGGCTTAACAACTGCATCACTGATTAACTTATTAACAAATTATCAGTCACAAACTGGATGGCATTCAGTGGATCACAGTAGATGAAGTATGTTAGTGAAAAGAGCAGAAGATAATGAAAACTGCACACTAAATGAGTCACTTTATTGTCATGAGTTACTATTATGTTTTCTTTCTATGAGTTTAAAGCATTTATACAGCTAAATTTTTGGGTAACAGTTTTCAAAATGTTTTATTTGTACAAAATTGCATACTCTGATCTGTGACAATGAATTTCAACACTATTCAGTACTTTTAAAATTAATTTACATTATCTAAATTTATTTTATGATGTAATGTTTCATTTTTTATTTATTTTATATGATATAATATATATTTTATGTTTTTTAATTATTTTTATTGTCTTCAAAACTCATATAAAACTTATTTATTTAAAATTATGTAAAAACATAAGCTATTAGCAATAACCAGAAGTGTGTGACGACTTCTCATTTGAACTTGATGCTTAGATGAGAAATGCATTTTGGGCCAGATTTCAAGACACAGATTAAACCAAGGCCAGGACTAAGAGGGGACAGCTGTAACTGACAGTGAACTTTAATCTTGGATTTGACATAATGTAACGTTGATTTTGGTTTTGTTTCATGTTTCATGTCACATAATCTATGTCTGAGAAACAGTCCTTTGTGTGTCTTTTACTATCGGGCACAGAGCAGACAGGCTCAAAGCAGGCCTCTTTTGTAAAGCTTTTATGAATGAATTTAAGTACACGAAGCAGCCAACATGCTGAGGAAAACTTGCATTATCCTGTGGACCCAATATATAAGAATGTGTGATGCAAAATGAAAGATTTCCTCTGTATTGTGCAGCATGCAGCAGAAAATGCTGCATTAACTATAATATAAAATTAAATATTATTTTGCACACATATAAACAACTTTAAATTAATTCGACTCAAGGTCAGTCATAGTTATTGACCTTGAGTTAAATATAAGATCATTGTTTGCTTTATGACTATCACTCTGGAGAATCTGCAAGGCCTCCAAAGTAATTCTCTCTCTATTCTTTCTCTCCTTCAGCAGCACAAGTACAAATCGAAAATAAATTTGAATGGTCAGTTGCAGGGTAATGTCTAATAATGATGGAAGGACAATAATGTGTATACATGTGGATCACAATAATAATTCTGTTAGTCTAAATTGCATTTTGTGGGTCATATATGACTTTGGGGGAATTTCATTCATACACTTCATTAATGAAGACCTTTAATTCTCCTCTCAGTGTCTATCTGTCTTTGTACATGAATGAGAGTTATTTCTCCAGCAATGCAGACAAGGCATCCATAAAAATAAGACTGGAATTGATGCCTCAAATTTCTACAGTAGAAAAGACTGCAGTTCCATTTTTCACCAAAAGCAGGCAGCACTGAGCTGCCTCTCGTGTCCTTATTGAAATACAGCTCTGTTAGTCAGAGCCATTACCGCAGAAGTGATAATGTGGCTGTTTTGGCGACCAGGAAAAGCAGGGGTGGGGTGTAAGGACACAGTTCTCCGAAATGTTTTTGCTGGTGAAGGTTTGAGTTACAGTAGTTAGTTGGTATTTAGAAGTTTTGTCAGACTTTTTAAGATCTGTCCAAGTAATGCAGTGCTTGAAACCTCTGGAAGTACAAAGGGTAAAATGCAGCTCTCCCTTGATTTGAGTTACTGGATTTGTCTACTAGAATGACTCAATGCTTTATGTCGTTTCTTGTTCTCATTTTCCTAATTTGCTTTCTTTCACTTCCTGGCACTTGTATGGATTTGACCTAGCCACATGACGCATCTCAGAAATGGAAGAGAAAGAGAGAGAACTGGTTGCTGCTGGAGCAGATAATTATTATCATGATGATGATGATAAGCCACTCTCTGTGTTAAATTTGGAATTCACTGAGCTTCCGCTGTAGATTATCCCAATTTTACTACCCTGTGGGCCACTGTCAGTGTGTGCAGGTCTGCAAAGTACCAGTTGTCATGGGCTAAAGACTTACTAAAGAAGCGATTACCTGAAAACGAGGTACTTCTCTCACATTTTGTCAAATTACACATTCAGATATGTTTGGTGTGTATTTGGCCTTGTAGTGATTGTACTACAGCAAAGACATTTAAAATACTGTGAAATGAAAGGTGTTAGAGGCCATTTAAAGGGTTAGTTCACCCAAAAATGAAAATAATGTAATTTATTACTCACCCTCATGCCGTTCCACACCCGTAAGATATTTTTTATTTTTGTTATAATCCGATGGCTCAGTGAGGCCTCCATAGCCAGCAATGACATTTCCTCTCTCAAGATCCATTAATGTACTAAAACATATTTAAATCAGTTCATGTGAGTACAGTGGTTCAATATTAATATTATAAAGCGACGAGAATAAGCTAACAAAATAACGACTTATATAGTGATGGCCGATTTCAAAACACTGCTTCATGAAGCGTTATCAGTCAGCGTGTCGAATCAGCGTGTCGAATCAGCGGTTTGGAGCGCCAAAGTCACATGATTTCAGCAGTTTGGCGGTTTGACACGCGATCCAAATCATGATTCGACGCGCCGATTCATAACGCTCCGAAGCTTCCTGAAGCAGTGTTTTGAAATCGGCCATCACTATATAAGTCGTTATTTTGGTTTTTTTTGGCGCACTAAAAATATTCTCGTCACTTTATAATATTAATATTGAACCACTGTACTCACATGAACTGATTTAAATATGTTTATAGTACATTAATGGATCTTGAGAGAGGAAATGTCATTGCTGGCTATGCAGGCTTCACTGAGCCACAGGATTTCAACAAAAATATCTTAATTTGTGTTCCGAAGATGAATGAAGGTCTTACGGGTGTGGAACGACATGAGGGTGAGTAATAAATGACATTATTTTCATTTTTGGGTGAACTAACCCTTTAAGACAATTTTGTACCACAGAGCTGTTCAGAGATGCTCTATATATGAAACACCTATTGTTTACAAGTGTTACAAAACTATACCGTGATGATGATAGTTTTGTTTGATGTTATGGCTTTAAATTCTTAAGTAACTGTCATAAGGTGAACCAGTGATCCCATAAATTAATAGATGTAGCACTAATGTTCTGTCATGACAACTTTTGGAGTGTTTGGCTTTCTAATGGATATTACAATATTGATATGTTTGATCTTGGCAGACTAGGTCTGCTACGCTGCTGCAGCACAAGCATGGAACTTGCTACTGCCAATACATACACGACACAATGCTGTGAGCAAGTAAGACATGCTGCTGCTGTACAATATAGTGTACATGAATTACCTGTAGCAGGTCTATACAGGTGGAGCTGGGGAAGGTGGAGGGTTTCTGAAAGTGCGCTGCAACTGCTACAGCAAATGCTGACCTTGTTTGAAGGATTGAAGGTTGAGCAGCGAGCTCATTGGCTACTGATACAGCAAGAACCAATCAGCTGTGCCCTATAGAGAATGATGTGATTGCAAGCAGATTAATTTAAGGAACTAAAAGCCTGTGTCATCTAGAGTTTCATGACACAACTTTGTATTTATTTCGTACTTTTATGGGGCAAATTTCTGATCAAAATAGTTGAAATATCCTCATATAAAATGATGCTAGTGGTAAAACTGTTACTGTATTATTGCACTGTATTATTATGCATATTATTTATAATATTATATATTAGATTTATGTTACAGGAGAACATGAATCTATTCTTTTCCAGCTCATGCTTAAATTAGAATATATTGACACTTGTTTTAACTTGTCCAAGAAGGACGTTTCATGGATTTACATAATTACATTTGATGACAATAGAACAAGGACCAATAAAACTTAATTAAGACAAAAGACAAAGGCATAAAGTTTTTATTTATTTATTTATTTATTGCTTATGAATGGCTTGGTTCTGAAAATTTTTTTGGAGTTTGCAATTAAAAAGGCATCAAACCAACTGAAATAACAAAATAACATTGTTAGACTGTATAATTAATCAGATTACCACTGTTATTAAATTAATCTTTTTACTTTTCTCCTTAATGAGTAGAGAAAAGTACTCACGTCACAGATAGGCAAACTTGCTTCACTTTGGGTTTGTTTCCAGATGCCAAAGACAGCATTTAAGAGCAGCTATTAATTTACTTTGATAACCCCCTCATCATGACTCACCCTCCCAATGAGTGTCCATATGTCTTCTTCAACCTGTTGACTCAGATCCGGATTGTCCGAGCAGCAAAGGCCTCTAGTAATTATACAATGTTGCAGGAACACAATGTACATATTCCACATAATTTTCCAAAAGGTAAAGCCATCAGTGTAGCTTCACTTCCTTTTCAGTTTAGTGCTTCACTAATTAGTCACCTTCTTAAAGACAGAGGACAGGCATTAACTGATAAACATTGGGACAAAATTATAGAGAAGCAACCATGATGCCATGGCAGTTCTTAATCACAGGAAATAAGCCTAGGAATGGAGGATGATGAGTGCCATTAGGCCCAGAGCATGCTGGGTAAAGAAGCAGTTATTAGAGAAACATTAAATTAGCTTAATTCTCACTCACAAAGGAACAGTTTAGAATGTGTGTGATATGGGGTGGGAAAAAGGAGAAAAAGAGGGTCGAGAAAAGTGGAAGAAAGTCTGTGCAGGAGCAAATGAGTCAAAGTGAAGTGCTTAAAATGAAAATTGGCTGCTTGTGTTGGCAAAATCGTTTGAAGCACTTATGAAACATTATTAAAATTAAATATAAAAAATGAAATTGCAATAATATTTCACAACTTTTTCTTACTGTATTTTTGATCAAATGAATGCAGCTTTGGTGAGAAAAAGAGACTGTAGAACAGAAGACAAAACATGTATCAATAGCATGAGCCGTAAAAGTTACACATACACACACACTTCTAAGTATGGGATTATTGTTCCTTTATTCCAAATAAAATAGATTATGATGCACAAATAAATAAAAATTAAACATATTCACAAATAAATAGAATGAGATCCACAAATGTATGTTAGGAGTTTCACAAAAATGAATTAAATTCATAAATAAATAAAATGATATTTGCAAATAATAAGCATTCACAAATATGTTTTTATGTCACTCAAATCAACTCTACCTGGCATTCATTTGTGAATCACTTCCTGTACATTTGTAGATTTCGAAACATTTCTAGCGTCAAGACATGCAGACAGATCTACAAATAGGTGGACTGCACCCACTGTCTACTCAGTCATTTGCCTTTTTTAAAAAAAAATAATTTCTTTTACATTCATCTGTTCATTACTGTCATACCCTGTCATGCACAATTGACACCCCTGGAACTGGGAAACGCAACCAAAATATTATAGTTTGTATAATATTTAAATATTAAATATTGTAGTTTAATTAATATCTTGTATGTAGTTTAATTAATGACTAATTTGAAAGCCAGTTACATAGTTTAACTGCCAATATATCATTGAAATTCCTAAGGTTACAATCAAAAACTTTAAAAGACAGCAAACACCTCACTGAACTTCAGAATGGTCCAGTTTTTAATGGCAAAACTATTGAGGATGTAATTAGTACAACCCAAATTCTGGAAATGGGATGTTTTTTAAATTTGAATAAAATGAAAACTAAAAGACTTTCAAATCACATGAACCAATATTTTATTCACAATAGAACATAGATAACATAACAAATGTTTAAACTGAGAAATTTTACAATTTTATGCACAAAATGAGCTCATTTCAAATTTGATGCCTGCTACAGGTCTCAAAATAGTTGGGACGGGTGGCATGTTTACTATGGTGTAGCATCTACTCTTCTTTTCAAAACAGTTTGAAGACGTCTGGGCATGGAGGTTATGAGTTTCTTGGGTTTTGGTGTTGAAATTTGGTCCCATTCTTAGGTTTCCAGCTACTGAAGAGTTTATGGTCATCTTTGATGTATTTTTCTCTATAGGTGAAAGATCTGGACTGCAGGCAGGCCAATTCAGCACCCAGACTCTTCTACGACGAAGCCATGCTGTTGTAATAGCTGCAGTATGTGGTTTTGCATTGTCCTGCTGAAATACAAAAGGCCTTCCCTGGAATAGACGTCGTCTGGAGGGGAGCATATGTTGCTCTAAAACCTTTATATACCTTTCAGCATTCATAGTGCCTTCCAAAACATGCAAGCTGCCCATACCATATAAACTTATGCACCCCCATACCATCAGAGATGCTGGCTTTTGAACTGAACGCTGATAACATGCTGGAAGGTCTCCCTCCTCTTTAGCCTGGAGGACACAAATTTGGACTCATCTGACCATAGAACACTTTTCCACTTTGAAACAGTCCATTTTAAATGAGCCTTGGCCCACAGGACACGACGGCGCTTCTGGACCATGTTCACATATGGCTTTTTGCATGATAGAGCTTTAGTTGGCATCTGCAGATGGCACGGCGGATTGTGTTTACCAACAGTGGTTTCCCTTTCCCTTTAATCTCTAAGCTGAGGCAAAGAGATTGCAAAGTAATCCATATTCAGCCCGTATTTGTCTTTTTATCACAATAAGTAAATGTGAAGGGTTTGCATGAGCACAGAGATGTGTCGATGCTTCCATACTATTTTTCATTGGTTGAGGCTCCTCATGAAGGCTCTTATCCTGCCATTTAGATCTTTATGATACTACATCACTCCTGAATGGCAGGACATATGCCCCCTCCCCCCAGTTGAGTCAGCAGGTAGTGGTGCTAAGTTGTCAGGCTCTCTGTGAGCCTCCTTGGCTATTGAACTTAAACTGGAGCATTGTTAGAGCATTGTTATAGCGTTGGCCTCCTCTTGTTATAGAGAGTTGTTCTGTTAGAGGCCTCCACTCCCCTGAGCTCCACCCAATATTGTGTCAAGCTGCTGGCCCTATTATGTAGCTTCCTTGACAGGCGCAGGTCAGAGTGCTGAGGCCTCTGTCCCATGAGCTAGGCTCTCAAGTTTCTAGGTTCTCTGTGAGCCTCCCTGGCTACTGATCTTAAACCGGAGCGTTGCTAGGCCTCCTCTCGCTATAGGGAGTCATTCTGTTAGAGGCCTCTGCTCCTCTGAATTGCAATGTATTAAGGTTGAAGATGCCTTATCTTAATGACAGGGTCCTTAAGTAGGTAGCTCGCTTATGTTTTGTGAAGTTGTGGCTGCCTCCCCAGAGGTTGGGTCCCTAAGCAGGTGGCCCCTTCACAAGTCACTGCAATTCACTAAGGTCAAAGCTGCCTCCCCGTGACAACAGCCCTTAAGCAGGCAGCTCCCTTAGGTCCTGAAGTTGTAGCTGCCTCCTCTAGATTTGGGATTCTTAAGCAGGTGGTGCACACAAGGAAATTGCCTGCTTAAGTAGACCCTAAGAGAAGTCTGCTGTTTCTACTTCGCTGCTTGTACAAGGGAGCGTCTACTTAGTAACCCATATAGGGGAGGCAGCTCAGGATACCACCTGTTGTTATTAAAGGAGCTTCCTACCCCCCCTGGGGTGAAGATATTCCATTAAATACCCGTGAAGGAACTTCCTATTTAATAGTTAGGGAAGGAAGTTACATCTCATGAGCCATGCCATTGAATTGCAATGACACTGTGGAGGGACTGCCTGCTTTGGGACCAGCCTCTGGGGAGGCAGCCTCAACTTCACAAGATGTAAAGGAGCTGCCTACTTAAGGAGCCCACCATATGGGGAGGCAGCTTCAACTTAAAAGCATTGCAGTGGCTCATTAATGGGTTGCCTGTTTAAGGCCCAAACTCTAGGGGAGGCAGCCACAGCTTCACGAGGCGTAAGAGAGCTGCCTACTTAAGGAACCCATATTAGGGGAGGCAGCTTCAACCCTTAATGTACTGTCAAAGCTCGTGAATGGGCCACCTGCTGAAGGCCCTGAATTTTGGGGAAGGCAGCCACAACTTCACGAGACATAAGGGAGCTGCCTGCTTAAAGAACCCGCCATTAGGGGGAGGCAGCCTCCCCAACTTGGGGTCTACTTAAGCAGGCAGTTTCCTCGTGTACACCGGAGATCGTTAATATGGTCGAGCTTGGCCCCTTGGGGTCTGTATGTAGGCCTCTGATCCCCAGACTACAATCGTGGAGGGTAACTTCCCCGTTAATGGGATACATTTCTTTCTTTGGATCTCCACGCTCTGTTGCAGCTCATGCAGACCTCAAAGACTACAGCACAGCTTTTTATTGAGGCTGTTTCTAGTTTCCTAGTGGGCATAGTTACCCTTCCTCATAGGTATTTTAAGTGGCTTTTTGCCTGAGCATTGCATTCCTTTTTACTGGTTGAACACCCATTAATTCAGGAGTGCTGGCTGTGTGAGATGCTGACCTTAGGTCAAGCAGGGTGGAGCATTTTGCTAGGAAATGCTCCCCTGTGGTGTTTAGGGGTTGAAATAGATCTAGCCAGAGTGTCTATGATAGCCACCAGAGGGCACTCCTCCCTAGTCATTTGTTATTCCATCATGTATTACATTTCCCATAACCTTTGCCCGGACTCAGAATTGTGTGATTACATCAACCTGTGTGTCATTAGCTTGTGTATATAAGCCTTGTGTTTTCTTTCATTCATTGCGAAGTCTTGTGTGTTATTACCAAGCGGCAACCTTCCCCAGTTTCTCGTGAAGCCAATACGGAAGTGACTTAAATTGCAAATGAATCGACTGGCCGCTAGGGACAGGCTGCAAAAGAGAGCAAAATCTCATTGACCCACATGTTAAAATGGCCAACTTTACAGCAGAAAAAAAACATGTTTACAGCCCGGATCAAATTGTGGTTTTGGTCTATACTGCTAATTTTGCCCTTCATGACAACTCTGAGGGGGGTGAATTTTTTTATAACTCATCCGTTTAAATTATATTAAGCCTTAAAGTTCTGCATAATTAAGGGCGTGGTCACTTGAGTGACAGGTAGATTGCCGCTGCTGTCTATGAGCCGTCATGTTACCTCAGCTAATTCCAGCCGCTGAATTTGGCATCTCAGCCGTATTTGTGCTTTTTTCGGGATTATTTTATACAATTATAAAATAATATGGCTTGCTGCGTTAATGGTCGAGACTTGAGACAGATGTACGTCTGTGTACCTGTGCACGCATGCGGAATATAAACAGAACACACGTTGTTGGATCGTGGCATTGGCTAAAAGTTTTGTTCCTGAGATTTACTACAATGACAATGACGGGAGGATATAAAACTCCGACACCACTGCTTGGATATTATAACTAAAACTGCCGCACTATTTTGAAAAATTATACTTTGGACACGGGCTCATTTGTCTGTGAGATATATACGATCATATACAGTTTTACAACATAAACGCTGCTCAGATTGCATAATTTCTTGAAGAACGAGAGACATTCAGAAGAAATGTGATGCAAACAATGGATAATATATCAATATTTCATGGATGTAACGCTTGTGTCGACAAAAAGTACTGTTTTTTGTTTTTCAATGGACACTCATGGACTTTTTACCCAAGTGCCATGGATTGGATTGATCTCGCAATCGCTATTTCATTATAAAGGTACGAAGTCCCGTTTGATTTTTCATGTTGTTATTTGCACACCCAACACAAATTAATTACTGGTGTTGGAGCATCTATATCTTAAAAAAGACACCGTAGATTGTAAGTAAACCTTTAGAACTTTCTAATGATATAACTTATCTTTATTAATATTTTAGATAGTATCTTAGATAGATAGATTGGTCCTTTGCTTGCTAACATGATCACATCGAGCTAGGCGGGCGTGGTTTCAGCAACCAGTCACCTTGGTTCCAACCACGTCCCGCCTCTTTGCCCATTTTCAGTTATCTGGGAGTGACGCGCTGTGACGCGCAGCTAAGATGGCAGTGGCCTCATTTTCGCTTCAAAAATGTTCTACAGAAATCTACAGGTGAAGTCACGGACACTATGTCCATATTTTTTTTACAGTCTGTGGTTATTACACTGCATTTCTGAGTGTTATCCTGGTTCCATGTGTCTTGTTTTTTTTTTTTATTCTCTGCCTGTTTTCTGGATGACCTTTTTGCCTGTGTTTTCTGCCCGGTTGCTCATTTAGATTGTTTGCCTGTGTGTTATGATAACTATTCTAGATTGTCCCAATAAAGCGGCAATTGGATTTTCAACCCAAGTCTTGAAGCAGTTCGTAACACACGAGGAGGCAAGGGAGGCAGTGCCTCCTCAAAAAATTAGGATGAGAAAATAATCCATATTACAAAAATAAAACAAAGCAAATATTACAGAATGTGACAATAAAAAAGTGTACAAGTCACTTGTTTTTCTAAAGGAACACTGTCCAACAGGGACACCCGCAGGTAAAGTTACAGCGGGAGTCCGCTTCTCTCGTGCCTCCCTTCCCCTCAAAGAAAAAACACAAATAAAATATATTGTTTAACCCTCTATGGTACATTGTTGCCTCCAGGCAACATAGTCTATTTTAGTTTGTTTTTAATAAAATGAGACTTTTAAATGAACTTTTAATCATGAATAAATAAATTAAAAAAGGAATGAAAATGTTGATTGATATTGTTATAGTGTCCAATTTTAAGCAGTAAAAAACACCACAAATAATTTTTTCCTCATTGATATCATATTGCGTACCATAGAGGGTTAAATTGTTACTGCCTTTAGTTATTATTTTGTAATAAATGTAAAAATGCTTAAAACTTGATGAGATTGACTTTAATAAATAGAACATTAATTACATTGTTAATGTAAAAATACAAATTGTATTTGGTTTCTTTTTTTTCTTCTTTTTTGATGTAATGTAATGTTCATTTAACAAGGAAAATGTGACAAGTAATGGACAAGAATTTACATTTGATTTATAAAAAATAAAAAATAAATAAAAAACTGTGAGGTCATTGTTTGCCTCATTTCAGAACACCACTGCATGTCACTGATATCATTTTTTGGCATGATTTAAATAATTTATCAAATCTGCTTATTTATTTGTCAGTTTTATATTTGAATTAATAAATTGATTATTTAAAAACATTTGGACCTCTATATGTTAATGCACACATTATATGAATATGTTCATATATCAGTTCATAAATTATATACATTCTATTTAAATAAAACATATATAAAAGTTTCAACTGTCAATTTTCTGCAGAATTGCCACAGGGCTTAGCCACAGTGCCATGCAAATGTCAGGGGGGAAAACAAAAAAACAAAAAAAAAAAACCACAAAATGTAATTTTGTTTCTTGGAAATGACCTTTTCTATCAGAAAATCTGGTATATCTGCCTGACATTTGTTTCACATCCTCACTGCAAAAATGTCCATACAATTAATTTGTTAGGATGGAATATCTTTATCATGTCATATCTACACATTTAACCACCAATATTTTAGGGAATGTGCAGTGATTGTTACAGGCTGTAAGTACCGATATTATATAAAGTGTGTGTGTGTGTGTGTGTGTGTGTGTTTTCCAAACCTGCTCACAGCTTTAAAATTCTACAAAATAAACTATGAGTCATCACAGTATGCAGTAACGGACATTTGCAGTTCTTTTATCCTTCTCTGCCTTCATAAACCAACTATATTTCTGTAATTACCACTTTATGTACAATTAAAAAAACTTAAATGTGCTTTATACACTACAATTAAACCTTCTAAAAAAGCAGCAAATGGGTCTGCTGTCATTTGGAGAGACATAATTGTTGAGAGGTTGGAGGAATCTTGGGTTTGCCTTAAATTAAGCACAACAGAAAAACAATGCGTCTGCCTCAAATGTGACACATGCTACTTTCCCTGAAGTCTGTTACCCCAACTAGAAATGGGCTCACACACGTAGCTGACACATAATGGTCATTCACACTCTCTCTATATGCACAGTCCATAAAAGAGTGCATCAGCCACCCACCGACTATGAGAAAAAGACTATTGCTGTGTAAGAATATGCATACTGCAAAAAAAAAAAAAAAAAAAATTATGGCAAAAGAGTAGTATGTCTGAATTCATAGTGTCCAAAAAACAGTAGGTGAAAAGTACCTGGATGACCTACTATGTCTACACGAGATTCTTGAGTGCGCATTCGAATTCGGTGGACACTTTACTACAGGAAAGAAGGTTTGTTTTTATTATTATTATTTATTAAAAAAAAAATCACATTTATCTAGAAATATTTTTTTATTTGGAATATTAAATTTATTTAGATTTTTTGTTTAATTAATGTATTTGTCAATGAATGTATTTGTTTGTTTGTATTGTATCGTATTTGTATTGAATGTATTTTTGTTTGCAGTCAGATTTGATTTTTCTTTATTCACACATGCCTTTTCTCTAACTGATCCTTTTCTGTTTTTACTTTTCTACTCTAAGTCTCCACATCTGTTCATGGTCTAGTAGTGAGCAAACAAGACTGCAGGCATTAAACCTCATTACTGGGAAGAGAGAATGAGAGAAAGAGCAAGACAGACAAAAAGAGGGACAGCTTGAGAAATGAGAGGAGAACAAAATGAAGAGGGTCGACAAAGATGATTTAAGAAAAGAAGCAGATGAAAGAGAGGAAGGACGGATGGAAAAAGAGCAACAGGAAGAAGAGTAAAACTTTGTCAGTTAAAGATTTAATATTGCTCCTTAAGAGTGAAGGATGTTAGTAAAGGCTTTATGACCCAAAGTAAAAGTGATAAAATCAAGTCACCTTTATTTATACAGCACTTTATAACAGCTTAACAGCTTCACAGTAATAAACAGGAAAATATCAGAATCAATGATGCAAACTTCATCAAATATGAGACAAATTCTGCTGTTAAGCAGCTCTAAAAAGACATTGGTGTCATTATTCAGATCAAGTCAGTTTATTGTTGATTCATTTTAGTTCAATAACTGTGTTAAAGTTCATCAATTATAAAAGTTCAATTCAGCTATTAACAGCTCTACAGAAGACAATAGTGTCATTATTGAACTCTTTTTAGTTCAGTGTTGATTCAATTCAGTTCAATAACAGTGTAGATATTGCAAAATTGGTCAAGTATGAAACATTCAAAGCAACTCTGCAGAAGACAATAGTGTCATTATTCAGCTCAGTTAAGTTCAAGTTTTATTCAATGTAGTCAGTAGAGAAACATCTATCACTAACCAGTCTGTGGCTGAAACACTGACACACACACAAAATCGGTTTCATCACGAATCAAATTCACCAATGAAGATTCCATTAAAGATGGCTGATTACAGGCTTCAGCAAAAGGTTCATCAGATGACCAAATCACTATCAAACCATCTGCTGAAGCGCCACCCAATTCTTTCCAGACATCTACAGTTTGTCTAGCTTATTTGTCACAGCTTTGCCCCAAATGCATCACCATGACAAAAGTCTACTGCTGAGAAAGGACTGATCTAGAAGGGCAGGGTATCAGATGACACACACCACCTAGGTACAAGTAAGACTAGCTCAGTCATGTCACCAAAAACCTCTGGTAATTTACCATCCTGCGATTTGTTTTGTGTTTTAAACACAAAGCCATTTTGATCCGTCTGCTAATGCGAGACCCTTTAGTTGGGTTTAGGGTTTAGTCATTTAGCATCCACCGTGTGGCCCTTGATAAGCACTATCTCTTTTTTAAGCCTGACAACCAAATGTGCATCATCAATCCTGCCTTCCTCTCCGGTTGCACTGATTAAATTTGCTACATGTTGGCAGCAACAGGCTCTTGTAAGGTGCTATGTGACAGTAATTGAGATTATGATGATGCACTTCTTCATCATGCTGTCATTATTAATCATGTAAGTACTTGTTGCATTAGCATGATGGTGGTTGCGGGATCCACTCAGGGAAAAACAAACAGGGAGCGTCACTGTCACTGCAACAAGCTGTTCCTTCATCTGGTCCAATAGCAGTTTACTCATATAACAGAGATAGCGGCCAATGTGATGTGCGTCTCTCTCGCACACACAGTCAGAAGGAACATGTGCCACAGCAGCATACAGAGACAGCAAAATGCCCTCCAAACAAACCATTCAGTTTCATACACTTTTAAAATCATACACAAAACACAAAAGGAGCAACAATTTACATATATTTATATATATTATATACTAAGTTTGGGGTCTGTAAGAATTTGAAATGTTTTTGAAAGTCTCTTATGCTCACCAATGCTGCAGTTATTTGTTAAAAATACAGTAAAAATAGTAATATTGTGAAATATTATTACAATTTAAAATGGTAATGTTTTCTGTTTTAAAATATCTAAAAATGTTTTTTATTTCTGTAATGGTAAATTTTCAGAACTGAATTTTCAGCAGCCTTTACTTAAGTCTTCAGTGTCACATGATCCTTCAGAAATCATTTTAATATGCGAATTTGGTGCTCAAGACACATTTCTTATTAATTTAGAAAAGAACAAAAGAATTTAAGAAGTTATAATTTGTAGCAGAGCAGAGATCATTATAAAAACACTTGTTTTTACACTTGATCAGTTGATCACTTTAAAGGGATAGTTCACCCAAAAATGAAAATTCTGTCATTATTTACTCCCCCTCAAGTTGTTCCAAACCTGTATAAATTTCTTTGTTCTGCTGAACACAAAGGAAGATATTTGGAAGAATGTTTGTAATCAAGCAGATGTGTGTGCGTGTGTGTATATATATATATATATATACACACACACACACATACACTGCTCAAAAAAATTAAAGGAACACTTTTTAATCAGAGAATAGCATCAAGTCAGTTAAACTTCTGGGATACTGATCTGGTCAGTTAAGTAGCAGAGGGGGTTGTTAATCAGTTACAGCTGCTTTGGTTTTAATGAAATTAACAACAGGTGCATTAGATGGGCAACAATGAGACAACCCCCACAGGAATGGTTTTACAAATGGAGGCCACTGACATTTTTTTCCCTACACATCTTTTCTGACTGTTTTTCACTAGTTTTGCATTTGGCTAGGGTCAGTGTCACTACTGGTAGCATGAGGCGATACCTGAACCCTACAGAGGTTGCACAGGCAGTCCAACTCCTCCAGCATGGCACATCGATACGCGTACCATTGCCAGAAGGTTTGCTGTGTCTCCCAGCACAGTCTCAAGAGCATGGAGGAGATTCCAGGAGACAGGCAGTTACTCTAGGAGAGCTGGAGAGGGCCGTAGAAGGTCCTTAACCCATCAGCAGGACCGGTATCTGCTCCTTTGTGCAAGGAGGAACAAGATGAGCACTGCCAGAGCCCTACAAAATGACCTCCAGCAGGCCACTGGTGTGAATGTCTCTGACCAAACAATCAGAAACAGACTACATGAGGGTGGCCTGAGGGCCTCTAGTGGGCCCTGTGCTCACTGCCTGGCACTGTGGAGCTCGATTGGCATTTGCCATTGAACATCAGAATTGGCAGGTCCGCCACTGAGCATGTGACAGTTGTGAAAGAGTCTGGAGAAGCCGTGGAGAACGTTATGCTGCCTGTAACATCGTTCAGCATGACCGGTTTGGTGGTGGGTCAGTGATGGTCTGGGGAGGCATATCCATGGAAGGATCTCTACAGGCAATGGCACCCTGACTGCCATTAGGTATCGGGATGAAATCCTTGGACCCATTGTCAGACCCTACACTGGTGCAGTGGGTCCTGGGTTCCTCCTGGTGCACGACAATGCCCGGCCTATTGTGGCAAGAGTATGTAGGCAGTTCCTGGAGGATGAAGAAATTGATACCATTGAATGGCCCCCAAGCTCGCCTGATCTAAATCCAATAGAACACCTCTGGGACATTATGTTTCGGGCCATCCGATGCCAACAGGTTGCACCTCAGGCTGTCCAGGAGCTCAGTGATGCCCTGGTCCAGATCTGGGAGGAAATACCCTAGGACACCATCCGTCGTCTCATTAGGAGCATGCCCCAACGTTGTCAGGCATGCATACAAGCACGTGGGGGCTATACAAACTACTGAGTACCATTTTGAGTTGCTGCAATGAAATTTGAGCAAAATGAACTAAGCTGCTGCATCATTTTTTCACTTTGATTATCGGGGTGTCTTTGAATTCAGTCCTCTGTAGGTTGATAATTTTAATTTCCATCAAATGATGTGGCATCCTTTCATTCCTAACACATTACCCAGTCCATATCAGTATAGATATCCAACATGATATTTTTCCCCATTGAGATCTGATGTGTTCCTTTAATTTTTTTGAGCAGTGTATATATATATATATATATATATATACATATGTTTTTTGTTTGTTTGTTTGTTTGTTTTTTGTATATTCTGAAAATATATTATTTTGCTCTGTGGGACAATTTGCACCATTGTTTCCATAGGCCTTGTCTGGAATGAAAACATCCATTAGCATGATAGCAGATATAATTCATTTGCCTCTCAACAGGTACTGATACATTGGCACCACTGAGGACATTCTCACCTCATCAGTAATGATTTGGTTAGGGGCTACATCTGTCCATGCTAGTGACCTGATCAGGAGGTGTGCAGATAAAATCATGCCTAACCCTCCCTTCCCCACCACCTTCCATCTAAGCACCGCCTTCTAGCAAGCAGTTCAAGTCAACAAAATGCACGGTGTCTTTGAATCCGCAGCAGACCTCTCTACTGATTCGTTCAGTATGCACTGGTCACTGCTTATGTTTTAATGAGTACATATTACATATTACATATAACTGCAGATCTATCTGCATGCTTAATTGTTTTATTCATGTATTGCTCTGGCTTTAGCTGTCCGTATTAACACTGATTATGGTTACCTAACAGGCTAATATGAAGAAATAATTAGACCTAGGCCTGTTTGTGAACAAGCAGTCTTTCATAAAGTCAAATGCAAACAAGAAGTGTTTGTGTATACACATTTTTGTTTGCTCATTGGCAGTCCGTTTTTCAATATGGCCGATGTCTGTTTGTGTGTGTGTGTGCAAAAAAAAAGAAGCATGTTTGACCTTTTTCTGTCAATCTCCACATCTGTTCATTGATTATGCATGTGTGTATGTGTATGACTACAGTGCGTATAAATTGGCAGGCCATAATTAAATGCACAGACCTCTCCACTATCTCCACCTCCAGCACCGCGCCAGTGACGCACGAGCCAGCAGCAGGAGAGTGAGTCATACAGCCCCCGGGGAGCCGCACCCCTCCTTCCTCTATCTTTCTCTGCCTCTCTCTCCTTCTCATTCATTCCTTTTGCTCTCATTTTTTTCCTTGTCCTTTTTCTCAGTTGTCCTTTCACTCACTTTAGCATTCGGTGTAATGTTAAATACTCTCATTTATTCATCATCCTGCTTTTTTTCCCCATTGTTTGTGCCTTGTAGTTCTGCTCACTTTGCTTGTTTCTTCTTAAATACACACACATTCAATTCAAGTTTGTTTGTATAGTGCTTTTCACAATACATATTGTTTCAAAGCAGCTATACAGAAATGCTTGTTTCAATGTTACAGTTAGGAATTATTCTATTATTAGCGAGAGCTGAGTGTGTCAAAGTAATGTCCATGACAGTAATGTACAGCTATAAGATAATACGTTTGTGGTTAGTTAACATCTTTTATTCAGTTAAGCAGACACAATGAATGTGCTTGTGCTCGTAATAATTAGGATAATAACATATACACTGTAAGAAAAAAATAAATAGATAAACAGAAAATGTACTTGTTTTCTGCCATGACATTCCCATCATCCAAATATGCCTACATCCATACTATATAGTAGATGAAAAACAGTACATGAGCCGAGTAGTATGTCCAAATTCATAAAAAAGTAGTTGAAAAGTACCCGGATGACCTACTACTTCCTGCAAGTTTCAATCCAATGGACACTATCCCTTACTATCCCTTGAGGCCATAGGAGAGGATTTGTAAATGGCAATGAAGCGACGCAACTGATGCTGGTCACATGACAATGACAACATGGCTAATGTAGTATGTCTAAATTTCATTTATACTACACACATTCATACCATATAGAATACTTTTTTAAAGGGTTAGTTTACCCAAAAATTAAATTTCTCAGTACTCACCCTCATGTCGTTCCAAACCTTTATTATTGCTTTATTCAACAATTTCTTCCCTTCCATGTCAGTCTCCTATGCTGTTCGTGTAGTAAACGCAGTGCAGAGCTTCCAGGTTCTACGTCAGAACGCCGACTCATTATTGGCCAGCTCCTGCGTCAGCATCACATCGCATCGCATGTGTTGTGGTGCGCACATGAACAGCGTTAGCCAATACTGAGCCAGTAAATGGCAACAAAAGCATATTTTTGCAAACAAAAAGTATTTTCGTGGCTTCATAAAATTAAGGTTGAACCACTGTAGTCACATGGATTATTTTAACAATGTCTTTACTACCTTTCTGGGCCTTGAAAGTGGTAATTACGTTGCAGTCTATCGGAGGCCAGAAAGCTCACAGATTTCATCAAAAATATGTTAATGTGTGTTCCAAATATGAACAAATGTCTTACGGGTTTGGAATGACATGAGGGTGAGTAATTAATGGAAGAATTGTCATTTTTGGGTGAACTAACCCTTTAATGGTCGTGAAGTAAGTTTCAAACCAAACTTAGTACTATACAGTATGCGATTTCAGATGCAGCAGTTATTTATTACATTTACAGACATTTTCTTTAACCCTAAAACACAATACAATGCAATGCTCAATTCAGAATACAGGCAAACACCTGTGAAAAATCAATACACAAAATGAATATTAACAGTTTACTGGGCCCTATTTTTACAGACTTTTCTGAGTGTACACATGCCCAATGCCAAATCATTATCTTGTGAAACATCTCTCCAGCCTCAATGAAACAGCCAGAGGGAGTCCCATTGGACTGACAAGCTTCGCTATGGACTGCGGATCCCCTGCCAACTCTAGGTCTTTAATATTGACTATTCTGGAGCAAGGCAAGCATATTTTCCAGCATGACATAAACGTGACCTGTCCTTGCAGCTCAGTAGGAATCACTGACATTCTATAGATGGTTGATGTGGCAATATGCAGGGTGAGAAGTATGTTCATGGGTGTGTTATCAACAGATGACACACCATCTGGAGGCTAAAGGTAATAACGAGATCAAGTACATGGCTGCATTTGCTGCCCCAGAGTCTCTACGATGCTCATTAATCATTTCCGATTTAATGAATAAAAATTCCATGAAGCAATATTAATATACCAGGTGTGTAGATTGTCCTAACAGAGTCTTACGTCGTGAGTGAGTTCATGTGTGTGAAAGGGCTTGTGAGATGACATTGAAAAGCTGTAGACAGTCGTAGGAACTGCAGTGGACTCTTTTTCTCTCTCTCTCTTTCTCTCTCTCTCTTCTCTCTTCGCCCACACGTGTGCAGTGGGGGGTGAAAGTGTGTGGGAGAGAGTCCAGTTCCAAACAAGGCGGTAAATCGTCAGGTCCAATAACATCAGCTCTATAGCACTACAACAAAAAGAAAGAGAGGAAGAGGAAGAACGAGGGGTGGAGTCATCTGACTAATGCGTATTAACATTATAGGGGATCTTAAAATTGAAATGGTAAATCTGCATTATTTATTTTTCTTTTTATATATATATATATATATATATATGTCAAAAGAAGAATTTGACTATTTTATTCCATTTTTCCCACTATAAAGAACCTTTTGAGGAATAGAAAGTTTCCATACATGTTAAAGTTTCTTCATCATAGAACCATGGATGTCAATAAAGAACCTTAAAAGTCACAATGAAAAGTAGCAACAGATCTCTTCTTTTTAAAAATGTATATTGTGCTTTATACAATAAAAATTGTTTCAAAGCAGCTTCACAGTGATAAACAGGAAAATAACAATGAATGACAATGAATTGTGATGTACATCCTAATGTACAACAATATCGAAAATGGAAAAAACTCTTTTAAAAATGACACCTATCCACAGATGAATTTGTAACAATAAAATAGGCATTTAGAAAATAGATAGGGTGAATTGTCATTTAATGCCAACTTATACTGCAGATTCATTGACTGCGTGTGAAAACCTCTCTGAATCTGAAGCATTTGTGCATGAGGAGTGAGTGCAAGCGTCTATATAAATTTGCCCCTGTCTGCAATATTTATCTTTTTCACCAAATTACACTTCACATTTCATTCATCTCCTCTACTCCTCTCTCTCACCATCTTTCTCTCTGTGCTTCCGTCACGGCCCACAGAGCCCCCTTCTCCCCTTTCATCATTCTCCTCTTCCTACCAGAACACTTTCAATTTCAGGCCCCTCCGTTTTTTCCTCTATTTACATTCATAATACATCGGCTTTTCAATCAATGCTTAAAACGTGCACCTCAGACTCAGATAAAGCCAGCTAATCTTACAGGGATAAAGCCCAGAATAAAAGTCAATAGAGTTTATCTTTACATAGTACAGCTAATGTGAAAACAGTTTTAAATGTTGAAATCATTTCCACATTTGATGTAACTAAATGCAAATGTGATAAATGTGGCCTCCGAGATTTAAAATGTAAACTAAAATAGAGTGTTTCGTTAGTGAGATTGCTGAGCTTCAAAGTTTTTCCACATATCAAAACAGAGAAAGTGACAGCTGTTGAAACATAAAGAGAAACTTTCCAAAGTGTTACCTCTGTTGCATTACTTCAAATATTGTTTGTGTATTAGGGTGCACAGTGTTTTATTGTCTCACTATACTGCAAAGCTATTGCTCTGCTGTAGGGCAATAGGATATGTATCAATATCAATGACACTAAAAAGGGCACTCAGCCTGAAGGCTCAATAGGGGGAAAAAATGAATCATTCAGCATATTCTTACCCTCCTTGATAGCTGCCTTTGTCTGCTTCAGTCCCTATCTGCTTCTAGCTGTCAAATCATCTGTGGTAAAAGAATATTTAAATGGTGCACTGGGACCCCAGACGTGTCAAAAGTGATTCTGTAAGCCATGTTTTTCATCTTTCAACATTAATGCCATGTAGGCCATTCATCAAAACCATGGATGCTTATAAATCAATCACATCAGGCTGTGATTTTTCACTCTAAATTGAATCTGTAGGGAGGTAGTAAATGGCTTGCTATTTCAAAGTCAAGTAGCCATAAAGAAAATATAAACAGCTTCCAGATGCGCAGAGCACTGAAGTGCATTGTAAATATCAGTTTGTCAAATTATTTCATCTAGTTGCGCATTTTTTTTTTTTTTTTTTTTACCTTTTAAAGGTTACAAATAATATTCACAGTGTTTTTCTATATGATATCTTTCTGTATAATACTTTTCAAAAGAAAAAAATTTTCATGAGGAATCCAAATAAATATAAACTGATCAAGTGATTTCAGTTGCTCAAGTATGACGAACACCACAACAAAGTTTATATGCATGATGAAAACATATAGCATAAAGAAAAGCATAGCATACAGTGGGTATTTTTCATTCTTTGTTATATTGCAGCCATTTGCTAAAATCATTTAAGTTCATTTTTTTTCCTCATTAATGTACACACAGCACCCCATATTGACAGAAAAACACAGAATTGTTGACATTTTTGCAGATTTATTAAAAAAGAAAAACTGAAATATCACATGGTCCTAAGTATTCAGACCCTTTGCTGTGACACTCATATATTTAACTCAGGTGCTGTCCATTTCTTCTGATCATCCTTGAGATGGTTCTACACCTTCATTTGAGTCCAGCTGTGTTTGATTATACTGATTGGACTTGATTAGGAAAGCCACACACCTGTCTATATAAGACCTTACAGCTCACAGTGCATGTCAGAGCAAATGAGAATCATGAGGTCAAAGGAACTGACTGAAGAGCTCAGAGACAGAATTGTGGCAAGGCACAGATCTGGCCAAGGTTACAAAAAAATTTCTGCTGCACTTAAGGTTCCTAAGAGCACAGTGGCCTCCATAATCCTTAAATGGAAGACGTTTGGGACGACCAGAACCCTTCCTAGAGCTGGCCGTCCGGCCAAACTGAGCTATCGGGGGAGAAGAGCCTTGGTGAGAGAGGTAAAGAAGAACAAAAGATCACTGTGGCTGAGCTCCAGAGATGCAGTCGGGAGATGGGAGAAAGTTGTAGAAAGTCAACCATCACTGCAGCCCTCCACCAGTCGGGGCTTTATGGCAGAGTGGCCCAACGGAAGCCTCTCCTCAGTGCAAGACACATGAAAGCCCGCATGGAGTTTGCTAAAAAACACCTGAAGGACTCCAAGATGGTGAGAAATAAGATTCTCTGGTCTGATGAGACCAAGATAGAACTTTTTGGCCTTAATTCTAAGTGGTATGTGTGGAGAAAACCAGGCACTGCTCATCACCTGTCCAATACAGTCCCAACAGTGAAGCATGGTGGTGGCAGCATCATGCTGTGGGGGTGTTTTTCAGCTGCAGGGACAGGACGACTGGTTGCAATCGAGGGAAAGATGAATGCGGCACAGGGATATCCTGGACGAAAACCTTCTCCAGAGTGCTCAGGATCTCAGACTGGGCCGAAGGTTTACCTTCCAACAAGACAATGACCCTAAGCACACAGCTAAAATAACGTAGGAGTGGCTTCACAACAACTCCGTGACTGTTCTTGAATGGCCCAGCCAGAGGCCTGACTTAAACCCAATTGAGCATCTCTGGAGAGACCTAAAAATGGCTGTCCACCAACGTTTACCATCCAACCTGACAGAACTGGAGAGGATCTGCAAGGAGGAATGGCAGAGGATCTCCAAATCCAGGTGTGAAAAACTTGTTGCATCTTTCCCAAAAAGACTCATGGCTGTATTAGATCAGAAGGGTGCTTCTACTAAATACTGAGCAAAGGGTCTGAATACTTAGGACCCTGTGATATTTCAGTTTTTCTTTTTTAATAAATCTGCAAAAATGTCAACAATTCTGTGTTTTTCTGTCAATATGGGGTGCTGTGTGTACATTAATGAGGAAAAAAAAATGAACTTAAATGATTTTAGCAAATGGCTGCAATATAACAAAGAGTGAAAAATTTAAGGGGGTCTGAATACTTTCCGTACCCACTGTATATGCTCAGCTTTAAAATCTACAGAAGACAGATCTCACTCCCTCCCATAGGTTGTGGCCTGTTGCCCAGCACTAAAGCAGTTACATAAGCACTGCCAAACACTGAATCTTTCATTTTTATGAGCACTGATTGAAGCTTTATAAAAAAAAAAAATAAATAAATAAATAAAAAAGATTTCTTTGGCAACATACAAATACCTTATAAGGCTGCAGTCATAACAAAATGTTTACAATAAAATGTAAACACTTTTGCACTATAATGAATGAATGAATTGTTAAAAAGCACTCCGTAAGTGTTGGATTGCTTACTATTTTGGCAGCGTTAGTCTGAATCTCATCCACGTATGACTGCATCCCATTGCTGGCAATTTTAGAGGAAAGTTATTATGGCAATTGAAATATCATAAAGTCTGGACACTCACAGCTTTTGGCTCAGTCTAGCAATCTAAAAAGATGTATGAAAAAAATGTACTTCTGCATATATGCGATTCCCACCACTGATGTGGACTGTTCCATAAATAGAACCAATGGATCTGCATGTCACTTCATTGGAAATTTTTCCAACATTGGTACATTATTTATCCTCATAGCTGAGCACAAATGTGCAACCATCTGCAAAGCACACATTAATACCATGACATTAGCTTCATTGATGGCATGCCTGTACTACCTCAGCAACTGGCTTTAGGTTATTATGAGTAGAAGATAATCATCATGATCATATACATTATGCCTATGAGAGGAAATATCATGACTAACAGGTGTTTTCAAATGATTTTTGATGCTTTCCCCAATTTACTCTATTAAAATGAGCTGCAATTTGAATGTTTTGTCAACATTCATGCAATCCACTTAAATTTGAACAATAAAAATATAATTAACCCATTTTTGTTGATTCTGCATGAATCTTTTTCTGTTGTCATTAAAACTAGGTGGTTTATCTCTCAGCATGATTTGCTTAGGACTGCATGAGGAACAGCACACTTCCTAAACCGGAGAATAACTTTACAAAGCAAGGGATATATAGGCTAACCTACTCGGCCAATTAAGTGATAGCTTATTGTGTTAATTAATGTGACTGGATTTTGACTTCGCTATCTACTTAATTAAAACACCCTAAATGTCATGTTAGAACATTTACCCAAAGGTTAAAAGTTGTAGGAATTATTAAATTGGAAGGTGGTGCTGGCATGTTGTGTCTAACTGACAGGGGAACTCTGTTTGGTTAGTTCTTGTGTTAGCAAGACTCTCTTCGCTTTGTTTGTACGTAAGCGTGGGCAGGGAGCCTCTGTCACATATCCAATCTAAGGGCAACCCTCCCACGGTTAGTTGTCTGAATCGATTATAAATAGATTGATTTTTTAAAAGCGCCTTTGGAAGGCTTCGGGTGCTGAAATTATGCTTGCTGTTGCGAGAGAGATTCATCTGGGGGAAGACCAAGTTACGGTGGATGCCGCCTCATTAACTCCCAGTCAGAGCCGGGAGAACAAACGATCAGTTTGCACCGCCGCCGCCTTCGCAAAGAACGCCAACGCGGCGTTTCCCATTCTGCGACGTACGCAGCACAGGGCGGAAATGATGGAGGTGGAAGAATTTCTCTTTCGGCGTCAAAAGATCTTGGTGGGATAGGTCATTTGTCAGCAGAGTGCTGTTAATTCTCCGAGGCAGAACCTCTTCAGTCGTCCGCTCCTGTGAGACAGTCGACGTCCTCTGGGTGAAGTTAACGTAAACAGACAGTTGGTTGCAGAAACACTATCTTCTCCGACAGCCATGTAAAGCCACTGTCAACTCATTCTCACCATGAGCTAATCCAATTCGTTCATGTTTAACGCTTTAGACATTTTGAAAGAATTCATATGGCAGGATTATCTTAACTTTCATAATAGAAAATATTCATTATCGTCACGTCACCATAGTGCCAACAACGATCTACACGTAGTAACCAAAACATGCCAAGTCACACTTTCAAACGACTTTCAAGACTGCTTTTCTGCATTATATCCTGTATTAATGAGCAAAACTGTAGAGGTAGAAATGGCATTAAAATTTAGATCGATAAACTGTTCTTTAATTACACGAGAAAGGAGGTTTAAGCACGTTTAAAATAATTTAACTAATGGCCCTTAGCAATAGCACTATTACAGTGAGCCAAAAGAACCTGTCGTAATAAAGAAAAATGAAGGCAATGCTAACTAATACAAGGCCAGTGCCAGGACCATCAGTTTTTTTTGTTTTGTTTTGTTTTTTTGTGAATGAGCTTACTCACTCCTTCCCTGGTCTGAAGAAAATGGGAACGCTTGAGAACGCTTGCAGATTGCAGGAAAAGAGTTTTGGAACCGTTGGCTTTCTAAATGTCTTTAGGCACGTGGATAAGTGCACTAGGCCTAATTACCAACGCGGTCCTGTCTGATTCCTGCTGTTGACAACCACACTGAATAAAGGCCCCGGTACATTCCCAGACAGTTGCTTACTAGCCCTGACACTTAATACGTGCAAAATGAACAATTCTAAATTTAAAGGAAAATGAAAGATGAATAACTATTGCACCACCTTGTTCATTATTAGGCCTACACATTTTATTTTATTTTATTTTTATGTAGATACGAAGTCAGAAGTTGTTTAAAAGATTCAATAATTGCTTCATCATATTTTTTTTTCACCCTTGTGCCAAACATGACCTTTGTTTTCCCCGTGAAACACAAAGAGATGTTGGGGATGTGAGGGACTGACAGCTTCAGTCGCCATAACTTTCTTTGTACGGAAAAAAAAGAATATAGGCTAGGCCTAGACCGAGGGTGTCAGTCCCTAACATCTCCAGAAATAGTTACTTAAGGGTGAACGTTCAGTTTTGGGTGTAGGCTATTATCCTTTCAAAATTTAAGTTACCAGTTCGTTCAAATAGATAAGAAACACATTGTGGACGAAAGATGATGGGTCAATGAATACTAATACTGAGCGAGTGATTACTTTCTTTTGTCATCGTTCACGGAATTTACAGAATACCGAGTCTCTTTAACTATCTCTCTAACAAGGTTTCAAGCAAACCATGACTGCGAGCATTCCTGCACAAATGATAGATTAAATTATGTCTGCAATTGCTTTTTTATTCAAAGGCTATAATTCAGATCAAGCTGACATTTATGAAAGAAATGTGCTAAATATGGAATGACACTTTACATTATGTGGCCTATTAACGTAATTGTCCTCTGCATTCTGAACAATAGACTATTAATGCAAGATGAAATTGTGTTTAGGCCATTTTCGCTAGAATATTTTAAGAGAAAATACCATAACCTGTCGTCTCTTTGTTGTTTGCACGTTGAATGCATTAGCCTACGTTGTAATTTTTAGATGGTCCACAATGGATACCATAGGCTACATGCCAGGAACGTTGTAGCCTACTGTAAATGTTTATTGTCCATTTTGTTTGGTAGAGAAAAAACGGTTGCAACAGCTTTTAATGATAATCATACATTTCAAAAACTCATCAAAACATCCTGTAACATAATGTCACGACCTGGATGCGGAAGAAGCACATTACTCGCTAATGCAATAAATCCAGATCAGACAAAACATGTATAATAGCCTATGCATTCGGGTCGCTTTTGCACCATGCACTGACAACTGAAGCGCCAGCTGTTTCCTCTGTGAATATTATGGTGTAGGCTAATTGCATTTATACGTTTTGTTAATGAGGCAATGTACATCGTGATGAGGATTGTTGGTTCCTTTGTGTTGCTCTGTCAGTTTGCAGCTGCATCTGGAAGGGACCGGTCTCGCGCTCCCCGTGTTGTCTAGCCCTCTCTATTCGGCGGAAAAAAGTACTATTTCATTCATCCCGTTTCCTTCCATTCATCTGGGCACTGCAGCGTAGCGAAGACTCGGGGTTCGATCAGCACGAAAATTCTTATCAATGGAGAGAGTGACGTCAATGAGCTAGAGTGACGTGCAGTCACGTGGGCGCAGTGGGGCCGAAATAAAAACACGGAGAGCTGACCGTGGTACTGAAAATATCCCCATAGCTCCGTGCAAGAATAGCCAACCATACGGCTTACACAAACGATATCACTACACAAACAAAACAGCAACATTCAAACAAAGCGTGTATTGTTGAAGCGGATTCATACACGTAAATCACGAGACTAACTTAACTTGAATACAAAGTTTGAAGAGGACACAATAAGTGCGTCGGACTGCGCTGCCCCTGACAGGATTCCCGGTAAGTCCCGGCTTTCTTTTTATAGTAACAGGGAACAGTAATGGCAGAAGGCGTGGGAAAATAAGTATATATTATAATGTGGAGGGAAAAAACACATTAAAAACGCAGACCGAGGCGTAAAGATTTTGCTATATTAGTTTGCATGTTTAAAAAACATTAATTGCTGGTATAAAAGGACACAAAAATGTAATGTAATTTGTAATGTGTAATGAAATGATGAAATGTATTTTATATATATATATATATTGTTTGTCTTTATATTAAAAAGGGAAAAAAACGAAAAAAATGCAGTAATGTAGAAAATAAAAGTATAACAATTATTTGTGAGGGAAGTAATAAAACTGATTAAAACCACTTTAGTGATACTGAATATTGCAATGATGACTTTTATAATTATTGATGAAGGTGACGGGTATGATCAATGGCACAGCTCGCATAATGATTATTACCACGCCCTTGCTCATGCTTTCATCATCTTTCTCATCACCATAGCATTAGATACCCAAAATAACAACGTCGAGTCCAATCACAAAAGCGCACGAGAGACACTGACATAAAAAAACATGTTGTTTTGCTTCTGCTTGCCTTGACTTTTGCCTGTTGGAGTCCAATTTGACGTATTTTACATACTTGTAAGTATGGAGCAAAGAAATGTTGACATCAAATTTAACAGCAGAGTATTCATTATCTGTTTTCATGTCTTTCAAATGTTGTTGATTGGGTTCAATTTGTGATAGACGTTTAAATCTTAAATCTAATAGTCTCAAAGCAGAAGATTATAGGCCTACTTGAGGACAAGGCGTCTTAGAGTCGGATTACTTGCGTTCTTTGTTGATAAGAGCTCCCTGGAGTGCTCTGTCGTTGGAGGCAGTGGAGGGTGTTACTGTTAGAGCTGTTGTTACATCGTGGAGACACGACTCTATAAGACCAAAAAAAAAAAAAAAAAGTTGATCTTTTCAAATTTGAAAGGAGCTACAGACTGTTGTTTATTAATAAAAATGAGAAAATTGTGCATGCCAAACAGCTGTCAAACTTTAGATGTGTAAACCCATGCATCGTAAGCCAGTGGGCACATATTTGCGATTGCTGCAGTGTTTTCTTGTGCAACTAGGCAACGAGTGGAGTTTTAACTAAATAACCAGATTTTTACCATAAACATTGGTGTCGTGATGATCAAGCATTACGCGTCAGGATCGCTTAATCTCAGTGTCAGTTTTCATTACAAAATTAAAGTGAGCTAAGAATGCCGTTTTATTCACTGTTGTTGCGATCCCAAAGCTTTAAAATCCAAATTTCATGGAGTGTTTTATCCATATGAGTGAGAAATACTCGTATTTGTTTTTTTTTTTTGTTTTTTTTGGAGCTCAAACTTGCTTTTCATGGTCATACTGAGATCCTCTGATCATCTTTGTATTGCTTACTCATTAACCTCCCACGCATCGGAAGGGCTCCCTGCTAAGGCGCTTTTCCTCCTATACCTTATTAGCACCGCGCCGCGTGTGCGAGCAATCACATGCACAAAGCGCTTCAGAGTCCTCACGAACCGCACCAGCTCAAGCCGCAGAGCCAATTAGAACGCCTTTGCAAAATCAGCTAAGCAGCAGGCAATAACACATCAATTATAGCTTAACAAAAGATCCCCCCTCCAATGAGTAAACAATTTTTGTGCAAAATATAAATACGCTTTGTTAGACAGATCACTTCAGAATAGAAAAATCCTCACTGGGTTTGACAAGGAAAAATAAAGTATTTACTAAAGTGTATATTGACATTAGTTTCATTACAGGAATGAGCAATTTATGAAATGCTCTAAGGTATCAATTACAAGTCATACTTACATTAAAAAAAATAAAATAAAAAAAAAAATCTAATATACAGTGCGTGTTGCATTCAGGCAGTCTGCAAAGAAGTGAATGTGTGTCCACCATCTTACCTGAGAAAAATCTTCATCCTGAGCTAGAATGCTGTGCATTGATGTGTGATGCAGACGACTGTTTTTACTCAACTTCATTTATATATATATATATATATATATATACATACATACATATATATATATATATATATATATATATATATATATACAGATTTGATCTTTGACCATTTATGAATTTTTCTGTCTTTCAGGTTCAACACATATGTACGGTCATGAGCTGGTGCCAACAAACTTTAAATGTCCCCGTCATTTTCCTGTTCATGTTATTTAGTCTCACAGTCAAGCCTGCAACCTTCAGTCCAGTGACAGCAGCCAGCAACACAGTAAGTGAAAACTATGCAGCATCCTCCTCCTCTGCTCAGCAACAGAGTCAATATACTCAACCACCAGAGGAAAAAGGCTCGCTACATGATGAAAATGAAGAAGATGAGCTTTTCAAAGACGTGGACCCTAGAACCCTAGCAGCGGTCCTTCTCGAGGCCCTCAACCAACCTCAGAAGGAAAAGATGAGTGAACGAGAAGAGGGAATGGAAGTGGAAAGGCAGAGGGATCTTCAGGGTGCAGACAGAGACAGAGATGGTCACAAAGAGCTGGAGCTGGTCATGGCAGCTGCTGCAGCGCAAGGAAAAGATGAGAAAGAAAGAGAGGAGGAAGAAGAGAAAAAAAGGGCTGAGGAGGAAGAACGGCTGACGGAGAAAGTGACAAGCCGCACCACTAGTCAGACGGTACCATTAAAAGAGCAGGTGGCTCCACAGGAGGGGGCCACAAAAGAGGAGGTGATCAAGGAGGAGGAGAGGCAGGAGCCAGAGAGAGGGGAGCTGGGGGAGGAGGAAGAGCAGCTGAGTCCAGAGGAAGTGAAGAATCTGGAGACTGTGTTAGAGGAATTGCAGAGCTACAGCACAGCCACTAAGAGAGAGCGCGACACGTCCACAGGCCAGAGGGAGAGCCGTGGGGAGTATTTTGATTACCTGGACCGTAATGGGCTCATGAACAACGAGATCAAGCCTAAAGCTAAAGGTAATGACCTAGCCCTGTCCAAGAAGAAGCTAAAGTGGCAACTCGAACAAGAGAAGAACAAAATGCAGCCTTTACAAAGAGGAGGCAACTTCATGGATGACTTTACCAATAACCTTGCTGACCCAGAAGAAGAAGATGAGGAAGATCAGGACGACGAAGAACAGCTAAGCCCTGAAGAAGAGGAAACTCGGGCCAAAGCAGAGCAAGAGGAGGTACGCAGACAGGCAGCAGAAGCACAAAGAGCCAAGGCGGAGGAGGAAAAGCTTGCAGACATTGCATCTGACATGCTCCTGAAATACATTGTGAAACAGGACAAGAAAAAGTACCAAGACAACAATGGTGCAGAAGATAAGCGCTCTGATGAGGAGGACACTAGTGATGACGATGATGACATTGACCCACAGACCATTGATAAGTTGATTGAGATCTCAAGCAAGCTGCATCTTCCTGCTGATGATGTGGTGGACATTATTAATGATGTGGAGAAAAAGAAGAAAAAAGATGCTCCTGAAAATCTCCCATGGCAACGTCCTCTCGTGCCGCCTCCAGCCCCCATTGCACCTTCCACACTGTTACGTAAACCTCCTCCCTCAAAGCCTCCTCAGCCGAACATGAACCCATTAAAAGCCTGGTTCAAAGACAGGACCTCAGTCAAGCCCAGCAAGCAAGATATTTGGACGAGGCAGCAGTGGCCCTTTCGTACCTACCCTTCCTTCAAGTTCTATCAAAAACCCTACAGAGGGTATTACCCCATCTATATCCCGCCTGCAAAACCAAAATCCCGCTACTATTCCAAGCCCTCTTTCGCCCTCAATAATGTCCTGGGAAACTCACTGGACTATGACTTTGATTACTCTCCCAGACGGAAGTCCCGTCCCTGGGCGCAGTCTCGCCAAAGAGCCCAACCAGCCTTCCAGCGGAACCTCTACTTCCCTCACCCTCGGACTTTCAAAGCCGTACCCATGCCTAAACCCCGGTCACCTCCACGTCGTTGGCCGTCCTTTTATTACCCAGCCCGAGCTCCTGTAGTCACCAGGGAGGATGATTACTACAGTTCGCTGAGGCAGCCGCCACAGGACAGCGAAGAGGAGCTGGAGAACTTCATTGAGAGAGTCTTTATGAAACATCCCCGGATGTTTCAGTGAGCAGACTGGGGAGAAATAAAGAGTGATGAGGAGGTGGAGGATAAGAAAGTGAAAGGAAACAACTTAAAGACTGTTCATTGCCAACCTATCATGTTCTGGTTTCTTTTACTGAAATCACTCCCTTCATACTCACTTATTTGCTTCAGACACAAAGTTTACCCTTAAGAAAGAACACATTTAGGATCTTCATGTCCATCTAACCACATCTTCCACCCTCCTCCCCCCCGGAGAGACTGACCAGCAAAGCTACTTGAGCGGTGAGAGGAAAGGGCGCTTGAGCCTGGCACATCTCAAATCCTCAACATTCAAGTTTTGCATACCCTAAGAAGGCCTTTATAAAGATACCTGATAGCATGAAACACCATGTTTTCATCCCTTACAAAGACATTCAAGATGGAATCTTAAAAGGCTTGCCATTTTTATGGAAGCAACTCCATTATCTAAGTCTTACTTGCATATCTTTTTCTTATTTAGTTTTTTGTATTTTGGACATTTTAAATCCCAGTGGTCAATATCATTGATCTTAATGTAGAGGGATAGCAAAAAATATTCTAACTGCACCTTTAAAGAACGCGCAAACAGATTCATTCAGACAGAAATGATAAACCATCACAGTGCCATAATGGTAGAAATATACATTTTGTTAATTCAATACACCAAATGTAGTCTTTCTTGTACCTCAAAGTATTCTGCTTGAGCATTTACCATTTGTGTGTTCCCTTGTGAAGCAAAGAGGACACACTCTAAGTCTTGTACATAGAATTAGTTTCTTATCGCTGTCTGCATTTTGAATTTTTTCCTTCAGTGTGTTTATACCATTGTTTTTTTACGCAAAAAAGATAGAAAGTTGGTGCAAAAGACATTCATACATTCCAACGATTTCTAAGAAACAAATTTATTATTTCATACAAGCTGTTTTGAATACAACTTTTAATTGCCTTAAGACACTCTCTTCCCCTTTTCAGATGAGCAGACTGGCTGAAAGGTTTGTTCTCAAGCTCATAAACTTTATTCAGTGGAGCTGGGAAGCAGTGATCAGCCTTTTGACTTTGTTTTACAAATAAAACAAATATATATATAAAAGATAATTAAAAAATGATTTCATGTTTGTGGTATTAAATGTGTCAAATATTAATGGATTATTTAAGGGTAACCTTGCCCCTAGGCCAGTTACATCATACCAAAATCAATCACTGGGCCAATGAGAGCTCAATCAAAATAGCTTAGACAATCTATTCATTTAAATGATTACAGTTCACATGGGAATTTATTAATATACTAAACATCAATGTTAATGTTAATTAAGTGAAAATTGAAATGAAAATCAGTAAACCTATTTTCTTAAAAAGAAGTCTGTAGGTAAGATTAAACTGGCTGAAATTGTCCCAAATGAGATTGAATAAAATGCACCAAACTGGTGCTTGTCAATCTGAAAAAGAAAGAATATTCAAGTGTAAGGGGGAGGCATACACCGTTCTAATTTTCTTTAAATGATTTGAAAGACTGACAGATGGAAGCTAAAGGGAAAACGGATGCGGAGAGCTGAACCAGTGGAGGAGTAAAGTTTCTGCACGTTACTGTAAACTTGCATCTAAAATGTGTTGCTTCTTTGAAGACATTAAGAGCATTGAAAAAAACTACAAAAAAAAAAGATGAATGACTAGTGTATCCAAGTAAAAATGCCATTGAGTCTTGTGTGAGGAAAAATGTTTATGTCCTTTCTAGATGTATCTTGTACGTAACATAATAAACATGCGTTTGCTGGATGTAAATAACCGCATGTTGATGACTAGTTTTGCTACACAGAGAGAAATAAATAAACTTGACTATTTTTTATTAAGATTGTTTTTTTAATTCCTTCTTGTAACGAACATGGTTGTGAGATTTGTACATATCTGATACATTTACACACTATTACCTCCTACATACATCACACTCAAATTAACCTTAGCATAAATCGCTACAATTAAAGTTTTGGTTTACCTTTTTCCATCTTATAGCTTATAACAATAGGAAAAGCATACACAAAAACAATACTGAGATCAGAGTACATTACCAAAAGGAAGTTAACCATGAACATTCAGTGTCTCAGTGTGAAAATCCTTCAAAGGTGATCTCTCTAATGAGCTCATTTGATCAGCAATTAGCCCAACAAACTGTGTGAGCCCCAGAGCCAATCAATGCCACATAACTTCCCCCTAATTGCATGCCAGGTCGAATTTTCTCTTAGATTTGATATGCCGTACGTGGGCAAATACAGACACGTATGTGCACGCACACATTAAGAGACAAAAGAACATTAAAATAAGGCCAGAGGACAGATTTACTGTTAAAAAGGATTATGAAAGGAAAAGAAACAAGAAAGCAAGCAGGGCAGGGGTCTTGACTAATGAGATACTAAGCACATTAGTAGTCCCACTAGGACTGCTGTGTGCAATCAAAGACTTTCAGCAAGGAAGGTTGTTATAGGGAGAGACGTCCCACTTTCACACCACATGAGACATGTTCAGGAGTGAGATTTGCTTTTCATACCTGTAAATACACTTAAAGTGATAGTTAGAAGAAAAATCTGCCATCATTTACCCTCATGTTCCAGACCTGAATGAGTTTCTATCCCCTGTGGAACACAAAAGAAGATATTTTAAAGAATGTGTCTGCTTTTGTCCAAAGGCATCCAAAAAAAAAAACACTGACTCTCATTGTATGGATAAAATACACGGAAACATTTTTCTAAATATCTTATGTATTCCACAGAGGAAAGTCAGTCAGTGAGGTTTGGAACAACATGAAGATGAATAAATGATAAAACGTTAATTTTTGAGTGAAAGAATATAAATTAACATATCTTGAAAGAATGTAACTCGCCTGCTTTAAAAAGCCCATATACATGAACTCCAAACAAATGAATTTTGTCCCTTTTATTGGTTACCACACTGCAAAAAAATGACTTGAATGCATTTTTCACTAGTCTAGTTTGAAAAAAAAAAAAAAGAAAATATATAAATAAATACTTGTTTTTTTAACTTAAAAAAAAAAAAAAAAAATCTGCCAGTACAATAAGACAAATGCACTTATATATGTAGATATATGGAGTGTCGCTAAAGTAAATTTATCCAGTTTCAAAGATCAAGATATTTTAACTGATAAATTACACAAAAATATGGATTAGGAATATGATTTTTGTAGTGTATTTAGATGCTTTTTATTTCAAAATGACTGGAACAATCTTCACAGAACAAAATGAATTTCAGTGCTTTAATTAAAACAACAATATGGCAGTAGAACTGTGACCTGAAGCAGTCAATTTTTTTTTTTTTTTTTTTTTGGGGTGGCTCCAACTTCAAGGCTACTACCACTCATATTAATATACATTTTTATTCCTATTAATTTATTCATATAATCATATTAATCATCCATCTCCTACTAGAGAGCTCTGAAAAAAAAAAAAGACTATTTCAAGGGTACAATGACATCAGTCGAACATGGTTTTGTGAACAAGGACCTTCATATACAAAGTGCAAAGTTGTTAGTACATAATCACTTGATACCCAATGACAGCAATTTTCAATTCAGAATGTTATAAACAACAACTGAACAAGACAGGCCTGGAAACAAACAAGGAGTGACAGCTACAATTTCCCATGAATAAATCAATAAAAAAAGAAAAACACAGAAAATTAGGGAAACCGAATCAGACAGGGAGGGAAGACAAAGAAAATGACAGACTAATGAAATGACTAGTGAAATTGTAATCAACAACAAAAAGGCTCGGAATAAAGAGATACCAAACAAGTGGCGAGAGGTAGTCAATAATAATGTTAATGAAGAAAGTGAGGGGGTGGCATAGAGAAAGAGAAATAGAGAGAATGGGGCGACGGAGAGGTTGATAAGGAGAGCGCAGCCCACGGAGGAGCAATGATTCATGAGTCACATGGTTGAGAGGTGAGTCATACTCGCTCTACTGCAGAACCCTCAGCCTCCAACACACACCGACAATCCTTTGTCATATTCACTTACTCAGGCACAGCCACTGGGAAGAGTAATTGTCAAATTCAGTCTAACAAACTCTATAATACCACCCAATTCAATTAAATAAAAAGAGAAACATCTACCAATGTGTGTTAAATCCAATTGTGCATGAACGGGCAATTTTGCACACTGACAAATGCCAGAAAGAAAACATGTGCTTATCAAAGAGAAAAGCACCCCCTTTCTGTGACACCTGCGCACCGGCACACCAACAAAATGACAAACACAATTTCTTTGCCCTGAAGGCTTGCCCAGAAAACAGAGGAATGAAAAAGCACTTTATTCTCCTGATCAAATATCGAATCTGTCCGACATTCTCTATGACTCAAAACCCAACACCCCCGATGCAGAAAAAAAAAAAAAAAAATCAGCATAATGGGAAAACCCACGGAAAGCCCATATGTTCCGCCTCCACCAAAAACAATCTCTGCCAAGTCCATCAGCGTGTTGGCCTGAAGCGGTCTTCACATTTCATTATTGAGGTGGGAAGCTCTAGGGTGGGTTTGCCTGTAAATGTTGTCCCAAGATCAGCTTTTCGAACATTTATATTGGTAATCCTCCAAAAGAAAAAATGAACTGAAGAAATGTCCTCACCTTACATCATTTAAAGGGCAAGTGCAAAACAATAAGACTGAATTATTATACAATGTATTACTGAACAGACTGCTCATAGATTCTATAGGGCACCATCTACTGAGAGGTCTCACAGGTTAACCTAAATCTCACAGGAGTAGCCTTTACAAAGGTAAAGAGAGGGCGAGACACACTCTTTATAGTAGATAAAGAATTACTGTCCATAAGGATAATGGGAGGGAAGTAACAACATGACATTAAAAATTCATCATGATGTAGGCAGAGAGGCCAGGCAATTATGATGGGCGGAAGGAGGTGGGGAGACAGAGACAGAGACAGAGAGAGAGAGAGAGAGAGAGACAGAGAGAGAGAGAGAGAGAGAGAGAGAGAGAGAGAGAGAGAGAGAGACAGAGAGAGAGAGAGAGAGAGAGAGAGAGAGAGAGACAGAGAGAGAGAGAGAGAGAGAGAGACAGAGACAGACAGACAGACAGACAGACAGACAGACAGACAGAGAGAGAGAGAGAGAGAGAGAGAGAGAGAGAGAGAGAGAGAGAGAGAGAGAGAGAGAGAGAGAGAGAGAGAGAGAGAGAGAGAGAGAGAGAGAGAGAGAGAGAGAGAGAGAATGCAGAGGCACCTGGCAGAAACTCAGTTTCCACTGGAGATGCGCTGCGCTGGTGCCAGATCATTGGAAAAAGACTCATACAGAGGAAAAATGAGAGCAGTCATCCATCAAACTATCAGTGTGAGACCAGCATATTATACTTACTGTCATAAAATGTGCTCCACAGAAGCTAAACAGTGTTTCAGGTAATCGCAAAGACATGTTTGATTAACTTTGCAATTATAATGACTTACTCATGAAATGACACTGCGGAATTTCATTTGCCGCAAAAGCCATTTGGAGAATGAGGCTATATATTTTATTGGCTGTGAATTTCCAGAATTTCCATTATCTTGTAAATTTCTACAGGAAAATGTAACAGCATTGATGCAACAAAAGCTAAAAGATTGCTGACTATTGTAAACAAACTGTATGAAAGGGTACATATTAGTACTAAAGGCTGATAATGTTATTTCAGTCCCACTCTCTTTCTGACAACCTACGAGCCACTGACTCACGGTGCACTTTTAAAAAGTATCTCAAAACACATTTGTTTGCTAGGGCCTTTCCTTGACTAATTTTATTATCTTATTTCTATTATGTGATTTTATTTTTTTGGTCTATTTCATTTTATCATCTTATTTCTATTCAATGTATTATCTTATTTCTATATGTGTATATATGTTTTTTTTTTCTTTGTGTATTTCTATTCTGTAAAGCATTTTGTAAACACTGTTTCAAAAGGTGCTATCTAAATAAAGCTTTACTTACTCTAAGGTATAAAGGTGTACCTTTAAAGGAGTAGTCAGGGTTGAAGTTAAAGGGTTAGTTCACCCAAAAATGAAAATTCTGTCATTAATTACTCACCCTCATGTCGTTCCACACCCGTAAGACCTTCGTTCATCTTCTGAACACAAATTAAAATATTTTTGATGAAATCCGAGAGGTATATAACTATAGACAGCAATATACACAACACTTTCAAGATCCAGAAAGATACTAAAGACACTTAAAACAGTCGACGTGACTGCAGTGGTTCAACCTTCATTTTTTTTTTAAGCGACGAGAATACCTTTTGTCTGCAAAGACAAAACAAAAATAACGACTTTATTCAACAATGTCTTCTTTTCTGTGTCATTCTCATACGCTGTTTATGTTCAGAGCTTCCAGGTTCTACATCAGAATGCGGGCTCATTATTGGGCGACGCTGGTCACGTGAACAGACTCGTGTGTGATGCTGACGCAGGAGCCATTCAATAATGAGTCGGCATTCTGACGTAGAACCTGGAAGCGCTGGACATAAACAGCATGAGGATAACACAGAAGAGAAGATATTGTTAAATAAAGTAATTATTTTTGTTTTGTTTGTGTGTTCACTACTCACTACTCTGCTCCTAATGTGTGTGCACTAACTTGGATGGGTTAAATGCAGAGGACAAATTCTGAGTATGGGTTACCATACTTAGCCTTCATAAAAAAAAAAAATAAAAAAAAAATTAAGGTTGAACCACTGCAGTCACGTCGACTGTTTGAACGATGTCTTTAGTACCTTTCTGGACCTTGAAAGTGGTGGTTAAATTGCTGTCTATGGACGAGACATATACCTCTTGGATTTCATCAAAAATATCTTGAAATAGAATGAACAAAGTTCTTATGGGTTTGGGACAACATGAGGGCGAGTAATTAATGACAGAATTTTCATTTTTGGGTGAACTAATCCTTTAAGCTCAATCTACAGCACTAGTGGCATAATGTGGATTACCACCAAAATGAATTTCAACCCTCAGCATTTCAAACCTGTATAACACTTTCTGTTAAACAAGTTTTCAGAATTTCTTCTGAAATTTCTTTCTTTCTTTTTTTTGGTCCATACAATGGAAGTCAATGGTAACCAAAACAGCTTTCATGCTCCACAGAAGAATCAATCATACAGGTTTGAAACGACACGAGTGAGTAAATGGTGAACTGTCCCTTTAAGAGCAACAAGCAGTTACACAGTACCCCCAGTAGGTAATTTTTTTCCTTCACATTTTTATACTAAAGAAGCTTGCATAATATAGTGTACTAAAGGAAAGAATTGAATATACATTGTTTTAGGCACACTTTTAATTAACTGTTTATTTTTACAGAACAATTGCTCTACCTAAATTCAGACAATAATCCTTTAAACTGCATATTTAAGGAGAATAATAAAAATATATTGTAGGCAGAATTTTATGCACTACATAACCACTGCACACATATTAAGAAAAACACATTAGCGGACTTGTAAACACGCATTATAATGCTACATCCATTAAAAAAAATGAAGACATCGCATTTGCATGAAAAACCACCGGAAACACAATTAGTCACTAAGTGCTGCAGAAATGCAATTGACAGAGGGGTGAAAAGCTGAAGGGCACATGACAGTGTCTGATGTCCATCTCCACTGACAGGAGATAAAGGAAGACACTCTGACCAACAGCTGAGTTTATATTTAGAAAAAGGAGGGAGGGCTGCAATCACGCTGCGGGTCAAATCGTTTGACACCTGCACACTGATGACGATGAAAAACAACAGGCAAAAGATTTCTGTTTTCATAAATCCCCAACAAATGGAAGGAAACACAAACAGACATTAACAAGACATGTTGAGAATGAGAGATGAAGCTAAAGTGATGATGAAAAAAGCACAACTAATTTGTATTTCCAATGCAAATTATTAGCTCACATGAACCTGAAAACATGTTTTGTGTGTTTGTCTTTAATTTCTGTGGTGTTTTGACTTCCATCTTTTTAATCATCACTGATTTCATGAATATCTTTTTCCTCTAAAAGCCTGTCTGTTGTCATTATATGGACATGTTGTGTCTTCGCCTGTAATCTCTTTTTCTACTTTTCCATCACTCCTTCATTGTGTGTTTCTTGCCACAATGGTGGTGCAGTCAGCTTCACTGCACCACTGTCACAAACGACCGACTGGTGACTCATCCACTTACATACTCAATCTCTCTCTCTCTCATTTTCTCTCTTCAGCACTCTTTATCTTTGCTTCACACACACAAAAATGATACATTCCTGACAAAGCATCCGTCCTTTTTGTTTGAGGATGCAAACATTATACCATCAGAGGTCACGGCATGACGAATGTAGAAATATCAATCAAACAAACATGAAGACAGGTCTGCAAGTTTTCTGTATAATCTGTAACTGTTGCCATTAGGTATAAGGTTACATTCACTAAAAACTGAAATAGAATGGAGAAAAACATGAAAACAGAGGAGGAAGAAAAAGTCATTGTACGTGGAAGTTTAGGCTAAAATTGTGTTTTATTATTTATAAAATTACATTCACACATAATTCTGTTTTGGTTACCTGACGGTTTTTACACAGGGAAAAACATGCCCTCATGCTAAAATTAATAAATTGTTAAAAAAAAAAGAAAAAAAAAAGAGAAACAGTTCATCTCAAAATATTCCCTTATTTCACACCACGTTTAAAAAGCTATGTAAATACATCACACTTAATATCAAAGCCCTCTTTTGCTATCTGAAACAGGCTACAAATACTCCCTTACTTATTACAACTCCAACGCCACGCTTACAGTCAGAAACATGTCTTTGGAAAGCAGGATGTAGACCAAGATAAACAGGAAAGAGCTTCAGCGCCATTTTGTGGTTGAGATTTAGTGCCCTGTTCTCGAAGTAAGATACACATTCAGGCGTTTTACTACTGTGGCTCAAGGGACAGAATGAATAGACCACACAAAATAGTCCATTCAGTATTGCAGCCATTTAAAAATGTCTATTTAATATTCCTCCCATTTGGTGAATATATCTTTAAAATCGATCCATTAGAAAAAACCCATTAGAAGATTTACTTATGGTCCACAGCACTTAATTTAAAGTGGTACAAGTACAAATATTTTTGCATCTCACACAAATAAAAATGGCTGGATGGTCAATGTCATTGTTTCCTGAGCAGCTACAGTAGATGTATAGTAATGGCATTTAGGAAGATTCAATTTTTAGGGTATCTACTACAGGTAGCTTTTCCAAAGCAGGTCACTTGATCAATGTAACAATAAATCATTATTTGAAATAAAACTAAAAGCTGAGATTGCATGACCTGTTTTTTAAGTGGCAAGCCTCAATTTTTTTTTAATTATGTTTCTGATTGCTAAATTCAAATGTCTATCTGTAACTCTCTTTCAATAGTGTCTCTTAAGAAAGAAGAGTTCCCAGCTAGGCAGCCATTTTAAAATGTAAAACACAAAAAAGGTTGGAATTGAAATACAATCACATGCTGATCTCAGTAGTTCAAAATTAACCCCACCTAACCTCTTTTATTCCCATTTTCTTCTCCCTCCCCTTGGACCCACTTTATGTGTCTCAGTAGTACCGAAATTTACCACCTGTCTTGACTGCATTGGAAACTAGTACTAGGCCAGCCCCATCTCCTCTAGGACACTCCTGGGTGACTCATCCTCCTGTCCGGAGAAAAGGAGACAAGGGTTTCCATTGAGGCGTCCTCACAGTGTACATTACACAATGCACTGATTACTTAACTTGGCAGCTTACAATGTGCAATGCTCAGAGGAGTTGTGAGTATATAAATGGAAGAGCCACAACAACAGAATTCAAGTAACATTATTAGACTTTTCTATGCAAACAACATTCAAGAATACATAAATAACATACATACACACCTCTTGTAGAAGGTCGGCCTGTTCGATGGCCTTGAGCACGCTCTTCTTGGAAGTGTCCTGAATTTCTCCCCCCATAAGAAACTCGTCCAGGATAAAGTAAGCTTTTTCAAAGTTAAAAATGATGTCAAGCTCACAAACCTACATTGTGTACAACACACACAGAAAACAGTGGAGACATGAGAAACAATCTTGTTTACGTGCACAAGAATCCAAGCTTAAAGTTCAGGGAAAGCAAATTGAAAACGATTATGCCATTGCTACTGCTTTTAATAGTTTTTTTATTAATTCTGTTAATGAATTAGGGGAAAAATATGTAAGAAGGGAAATAAATATGTTTCCGATTGATGTTGTTGGTAAAGGTTTTAATCTAACCAAGACTATTGAAATGCAAGTTAACAAAGGTATTAGCTTATTAAAAAATTCTAAATGTAGAGATGTTCATCAATTGGATACTAGGTTTGTAAAAAATCAAAGATATTTAAACCCCTGTCTTTACTCATTTATTGAATCTGTCATTTGAATATAGTGTTTTTCCTACTGCATGGAAACAAGCCATTGTTACTCCTATTTTTAAATCTAGAGATCATTATGAAGTTAGTAATTATAGACCCATAAGCATATTGCCAGTACTTTCAAAGGTTGCAGAGAAGATTGTTTCTGAACAACTAACATCCTAGCTTAATACAGTTAAGTCTGGTTTACATTGTATTCAGTTTGGTTGCAGAATAAATAATTCTACTGAAACAGCTACTTTACATTTAATAGAGCAAATAAAATGTAAAGTTGACAAAGGAAGATTAGTTGGGGCTATATTTTTAGAATTGCGTAAAGCCTTTGATACAGTTGATCACAAAGTTCTCCTTTCTAAACTGTCTAACTTTTAGTATTCATCTGGAACTTTAGCATGGATATCCTCATATTCATCAAATAGAGAACAATGTGTAAAAATTAAAAAAGGGTTAAGTCCTGTAACTTACATTATACAATGGGTGTACCCCAAGGATCAGTGTTAGGTCCCTTATTATTTCGTCTGTATATTAATGATCTCCCGCAACAGTGTGAAGGGACACAAGTGCAAATGTATGCTGATGATACGGTTATTTTTACAAATCCGAGAACAGCAGAGTTAGCAGCTGAGAAGTTAAAAGCTGCTGGAAAGGATGGTAAAGGATTACACAGTGGCTGGAGCAATCGTGTCTTACCCTAAACATTGGTAAAACAAAAGGATTGTTCTTCTCAAAGACAAATGTTTAATCTCCTAATGTTGATATTTTTATTAATGGTGAAATGATAGAAATAGTTAATGAGCTCAATTATCTTGGTGTAATATTGGACTCAAATCTTATTTTTAAAATCATGTAAAGAAAATGGTGAGGAATATTAAATATAACTTGGCAAATTTTAGACAAATTAGACAAAGTCTCTCTGTTGATGTAGCTAAGACTTTTATGCATGCTACAATTCTTTTTTATATTTCATACTGTCATACATGTTGGGATCAAGCTGGTGAAACTGATTAAACCTTTAAAATCCCTATATAAACAGACTTTTAAAAAAATTTGATAAAACAAACAAACCATTTTCATCATTGTAGGATCTTAGAGAAACATAAGTTTTTGAGTTTTGACAATTTTAGACCTTTTTCAAATTTGTTTATGGTTTATAAAATTTTAAATCGCTTGGCTCCTTTTCTCTGTGATTTTATTAATTTTCGTTCTAAAAACTCAGTGAGATCTACTAGATAATCATCCATAAGTAATTGTGTTGTTCCTTTTTGTAATTCTGCTTTTGGACTATCGTCTTATATAGTCTAAAGCATATATAATTTTCGCGATTTCTCAAAGAGACTCAATCGTTTTATATGATGAACAGTTTGAATTTAGGCTTTTATTCACATGTAAACGTTCATCAACTTACACATCAGTTGTGGTAAACGGAAGCTCAAGCATGTTTGCTTGACGTGCGAGAACCAGTGGTTCATTCTCATGTGTTTTTGTAGCACATTTGAGCTTCCTATCGAGGAACAGAAAGCTCTCAGATTTCATCAAAAAGATCTTCATTTGTGTTCCAATTTGAACGAAAGTCTTACAGGTTTGGAACAACATGATGGTGAGTAATGAATGACAGAATTTTAATTTTTGGGCATTTAATTTTTTTTTTTAACTATCCCTTTAATAATTGGCAAGAACAACTAAATCAAAACAATAACTGTAATAGGACAATTCTGGGAATGTTAAAATGGTCAAAGAGGAACACTGTGAATGCTATGCTCAAAACTGCACTATGATGCAGAAGGGAATTAACCTTAATAAATGACAGGCAACCAAAACAGTCACATAATCACAAACAGAAAAGCCATTAGTACAACAGCAAATAATATCAATACAGAGGGCGTCACGTGGCATGTGGACATAGGACAAATAGCAGAGGATAAAAAAGCAGAGGAGTGGATGGACGAAAAAGCAAAAAGGATAGGAAAGTAAAGAGAATTTCAGAGGTTTCGTGTTGCTGTGATGTGAGGTATGAAATAGCGAGTAAGGATGAGAGAAATAGACAGGCCAGATGAAAGAGGGGTGGTGGCGAGGAATGACTCACACTGCCAAAGTACTTATCCAGCAGCTCCACAAAGCGATGGATGACCTCCAGGGTAATCAGCTCATTGTCCTGCTCCTCCACCGCACAGCAGAAATATAGACTGGCATACCTACACACCCAAACACACCCCGATAAATGGGTTACCTATAATACAGCCATCAAAAAAACTGTATATGCAGTCAATCATGTAAAACAAAACAAAAAAAGCAAGCATAAAAACCAGGGTTATTATCATTAACTAAACCTAAAATTAAAAAACATTTTTGTGAATTTAAATAAGACTTCTCTCCCGTTGTTCAAACTAAGTCATCGGCCCCAAAGAGTCGCAAAACCAGTTCTCTTCAAAGGCCATTATAACCTCGGCTCCCATGAATGACCTTAGCAGAGACAGTGTCTGGAGCACTCTGCAAGCTTCAAAGACAGAAGGTGATTCCCTCTCCCCCATCATCAGACATTTGGCCAGAAACTAGAGACAAACTTTCAATGCAAATCGGAAAAAGGACATTGACTACATTTTTACCCAAAATCAAACTGTCCCAACTGTATATAGTATTTTCCCTGTGTTTCATGTATGTCCTTATGTTATATTAGCCTAATTATGATTCTTTAGTTATGTTAGGGTAACTTCAAATCCTGATATCCATGTGTATGTATCACTGCTTTAATGTCTTCAAATCCCCATCTTTCTTGGTATCAAAAGAATCCTCTTTTCATTTCATAATTAACGGTGTATAGTATGCTATGATACAATGCATCAGAATATTTTTACCATGCTTTTGTGTAAAACTGCACAAATTCTCCAGACCAACACAAATATGCAAATAGGGTGACAAGATAGAACAAAGACTTTCTCCCAGTCATCTTTGATTGGTCATCTCACCGAAATGGGTGTGAACTGATAGGGCATTTAAGAGTCCTCAGATCAGGTACATCTTTGCTCAATCTCTCTTGAGACACCATAGTTTCCTGTCTCCTTCCAGCAACTTTACCTTCAAGTTAACTTCGTTGGATTCAACGTGGACCACCCAGAAGAACCCAAGCAAGCGCACTCCTGGCAAAAATCATCAGGAATCTTCAGAATCTACCACATTTGAACTTGTTCAGCAAACGAAGTCAATGGAAGTACGTGTTCGCAGCCTTTAGACGCGTTTCTAAGTTATTGTGCCCTTTTTAAGGTGACCCTGATTCTTTGAGGTTTCTCGTAGGTTGTGGTTAACTGATTGTTATCTTGCTATTCTCCTCTCTCTCTTTCTTTACTTTCTTTATTCTGTATATAATCTTTGCTTAGTTTAGTTGTGTGTGTAGCCTACCTGTAGTTTCGTTTATTTAAACCATTATATCCACGCTTTATTGTCTCTGTGTTGACGCTCACAAATCAAAGTCTCTTAAACGTTTTGATCTAGCTACATACTATTACCCTGCTCATACTTTATACAGTAGGAAAAAGTTATTCTTTCTTAGCCAGGAAGATAATTTATTTCCTAGAATTGATAACTGATTATGCTGTCTGTTCGCTTGCACGAGCTGATTAAATAATCGTAAAAATTAGTTCTGCTACAGTCTGAAACTAATCAAAATATTCATAATAAATTATAATTCATCGTAATTAATTATACATATTTCCCTTTTGAGCTAATTTGCTACAATAGATAAATAGATAGATGAATTAAGTTTAAACTAGAAATTGAAAGTGAACTAAATAATCTGAAAAAAAAAACGACAACAAAAAAACAAAACAAATGATACCTATACAGTAATATTTCAAAAGTATTAAAAAAAATAAATTCAAAAAATTACTAAAATTAAATGAAATAAGTGTAAAATGAGTGTAATAAGTATTTAATATCCATAATAACAATAATATATACAGTGTTGGGTAAGTTACTCAAAAAAGTAATTAATTACTTCAACAGTGTAATTGGATTACAGTACTAATTACTCTCTCTAATTACTTTCTAAATCCCATATCAACCTTGACCAGTTGAAGAATACAAGGATAGAAATGATAGAAATGAAACTGCTCTTAATTCTTTCAAATAAATAATATAAAATTGCATACAGTAAATTATTGTTGAACTTGGAAGGTTACATTAAAAACATTTTAACATTAGACGTTAAATTGTTAAATCCACTATTGTTTTATAGAGAATTGTTCTATATAGTCTATAAAAGTATTTAATGCAATTACATTAAAATTAACTGTAATTAAATTACAGAAAAATTAAGAGTAATCCCTTTTAGTTTTTCAAGGGAAAAGTAATTAAATTACCAGTAATTAATTACTTAGTAATGCATTACAGCCGGAACGGATTATATTTTTACTTATATTATTACAGTATATGTTATAATAAAAGTATTAATAGAATTGTTATTAAGCATTATATTATTGTTTTATATATATTTTACAGAACAATAGTAAAATTACAATACTAAAATGGCTGTCATAATTTCTTTGATTTTAAACTTTTGAGTTTTTATTTTGGTGGAAAACTGCAGGGAGATCTTAACGCTTCTCTTAGTTGACATTACAAATTTTGGAAGATGTTCGTCACATGTTGCATTTCCAAATGCAAATTATAAGCAACTCAAACACACAGCACTTGCAGAGTACCACTTACTGTGAATCTAAACTGAAAATGAACAGTGCTGTGCTTTGACTTTACTATGAAACATGCAGCCCGTCAGACTATGTTTATATAACTGCATCACAACCGTTGCAATTTGATGATTGCACCAAGCCATATCACATTCTCACAACCTTAAAATATAGCTGTTTGTGAAGCTAAAAGGTCTGCAAAGTTTTAAAGATCAAAGTGCATGACAAATAAAGTTATTGTCTCTTAAAAGAAAGAATCGATTCTAAACTGCTGAAACGAGTCATCAGCAATTACAGTCTCACTTCCTGTTACAAACCTATGTAACAATGTAATTTGCATAATGCCAACCTATGGTCTTTACTGGCTGCCCCCGAACAAGGTCTACTTAAATTCAGATATGGTAATGAGCATTTAGTTTCCGACATGCGCTATAAGTGGTAGACCAATCACAACAAACTGGGCCATCTGACCAATCAGAGCAGAGCAGGCTTGTGGAAAGGAGGGGTTTAGAGAGACTGAATCTTCAGATGAACAGTAAGACTCTTTGAAAAATGAGGAGATGTGCAATGTATATTATGATAGTTAGTGTTTTTTGACCTTGGATGAATGTAAACCTATTGTAGGAGATCTCCAAAACAAAATTAGGAACCTTTGAAATAGCATAATAGGGGCACTTTAATCAAACCTCAATGACATTAAGTAGCTGGCAAATCAAGAACATATCATCAGATGCAGTGCTGAAGTGAAAAACAAGCATCATACACAACAGAACAAGGCTGCTTTACTTTTAGTGCCCCCTTATGGCAAAAAAAAAAAACAATAACCCCCTCACTACACTTCTTTTTATTGTCAAGTGCAGTGACAGTATTAAACACTTATAAAAAGGTCATATTATTATGCAATGCAAAAGGCATTGTGAGAGTTTCCAAGAAGTAATGAATCAAGTCAGTGCGTATGTGCGTAGGTAACTAGATATGAAATGTATTTTAATGTTTCAAACAATTCCACTCTTTAATAGTGACGCATTAAATGACTCATTGTTCACAATAATTTGATGTATGCTTCATTAGACAGTTACAGAAAAAAAATAACAGGCCAGAGGGGAAAAAAAAAAAGGTGTATAGTGTGTACCAGGACTACATTTTTTTAACTTTAGCTTTTATTTCAGACAACTTTTTGTGTGTATGTGAAAAATAGTGACACATTTGCAACCGACATGTCTGTCTCACAAAGTCAGCAAATGCATGTGTGGTTTTCTACCTCTTGTAGACTATCTTTAGATCTCTCCATTCCAGGAAGCTGCACATTTTGGGTTTTCTGGCCAGCACTACCTGCATGAGCTCTCTGACCATCTTTTTTTTGTCACGCTCAGCCGTAGCCGTGTACCATTTCTGGAGTCGCAGCTTCCCCTGCCGGCTGAACAGAAGCATAAAGCGCATCTACAGAAAAACAGAGAGAGAGAAAGACAGGAGAGGATCGCATAAAGAAAAATAGTTCCTCAGACAATATCAATATGGCAAAGAATGTAAAATAAATAAATAAATAAATCTGTGGAAAATAAGTTATTTTAGAATTATTTATATACTATTATAGTATTTATTAACTTTTATTATTATTGTTATTTTTAATTTTGATTAAGATTTAGCTATTTTGTTGTGCTTTTGACTATTTTTTTTGTGTTATATATATATATATATACACACATACTATGTATGTATGTATGTATGTATAGTTTATAGTTAATTTATAGTTAATTTTAGCATTTCAACAAACTTAAATAAGAAAAAAAATTATGAATTAAGTTTTTCATCTAATATTCATATTTTAACTTTATTTCAAATAAATTTTAATTAATGAAAACTATTTTTTAATAGTTTTAGTTTGCAATAACAACACTGAATTGGATAATAAAGAAAAAAAACATTAATGATCAAAAACTGGAAGTGAGTAATGGCATGGCATGCAGTGCTACTTATCAAAGAACATTTTAAATGAAGTATAGCATATTTATTTCGCATGCAGTTTTTAAAACTTCATATTAATTTATAGACTATATGGAATATTTATAGTTTTAAAAATTCAACTGTAATCAAAGGACTAATGACCAAAAGCCAAAAGCAACCATAACTGGTGAAAGACATTTATCAAATAGTGACCTAAAGTATACACCTACACATTCAAATAAATTACAATTTAAAATCCTGATGTCAAAAAAAAGGGTCATGTCCAGGTTATTTGTCAACTACCCACATACAAATGATGATTTTATAGAACTGTACTCATAACCAGACTTATCAGAAAGGATGAAGGTGTAATGGAAAACTGTAAAAATTGTACATTTTTCCCCACTAAAAGAACTTCAGCATCATCCATCATTATAAAAATAGAAAACAAGCTGGCCTATACATTTCAGATGTGTTAAATATTTAAGAGGAGAGCTGAAGAGCACTGCATCTGCTCCCAACAGACACGGCCCACATATCCAACACGGTGCATTCAGCTCAATCCACTCCAAATGCTATCTATAACCATCACATTTTCTGATCACAGAGCTAGTATACGACACACTATGATTAAAAACCACAAGACTGTCACATGGAATACTACTCTAAGCACACATTAGTTTAATTGTGGAGCATTTTTACCAGCTTGCTAAATTGAGGACTTTTACTTTGTGCCAGAATTTGTCAGCCTACATCAGCCCTTGAAATAGTCTAAAAATGGTGCACTGCACTTGGCAGTGAAAGGCTCTGATGTACAACAGCCGCTTAATATCCAAAAAAAAAAGAAAGAGAGAGAGAGAGATGTGGGGAAAAAAAAATTATTGAGGCCAAAGACGAGAATAGTATCCTCCTAAGGGAAAGAGACTGTATTCTTCAATGCTATAAAAAGGTCCATATTTCACAGTCAAATGAAGTGAAAATTTAGCCTCCACATATATAGACAAGTTTATTAAAACCATGCATTGTTTTTACTTGATCAATGGCATGTCTTAAAACACTTGTTAGTAGATTAAACACACAGATGTTGAACTTTAAACTCACACATTCATGAAAATCTACTGTTAATAAAGAACATTAAAATCTACAGAACAGACAATCAGATCACTGTCTACTGCTAAACTACACATCTTTACTTACTGTGATGAACGTTTTCTGCTGTTTTTCTAGCAACTTAGAAAGAGGGGAAAACAAAAGGTCTTATATGGAGAAAAATGCTTTCTTTAGACTTGTACGGTTTGTAACATCTGTTAATAGATGTAAGAATAAGCAAGTTCAGGACAGCCAGTTTATTGAATATGGCAAACAGGGAAATGTTTGGACTGTGTAAAAAGACATCACATTTTGCTTTCCTCTGTTATGAGCATTAGTGCTTTCTTCAGTTAGTAAACACTGTTTTATGATGTGTTGGATGTTATCTCTCAGAGCAGCACTTCCTTTCATGCTTAACTGATTAAACAAAGGAAATGCGTTGTGAAATACTTCTATAACGAAATGGTTTCGAGAGATCACATTGTTATGACGCTAAAAAAACCCGCAATTAAATGTACTGTAGGGTTTAAGGCATTTATTTCTGACTCACAGTTCATCTTAAAAATACACTGCTGCAACTAGACAACCGTTTCCGGGTCGGATCAAAAGAGTCAAAAGACAACTTTAAAAAAAATTGATTTCAATTTATTTCAGAAAATTATTTCATTTTGAAACTTTAGGTTCAATTAACGATACCTCAGGTATTTAGAAAATACTCCGTTTGAGCACCAAGTAGTAGCATTTAGCTGATTAATTAATAATATCAACTTAACACATTAAACCTAGCTGTCAAACTAACCGGGTAGTGAACAAACGCTTTTCAATCTAACGTTATGACATCTAACGTTAGAGAATTTCACGATTTATTTGAGAGACGTAAACCACACAACGCGTCCAAACTGAACAGACCACCAAGGGCCCGACAGGTGAAAAGTGAATCTTTAAACAGGTTTTGAGGTGTCCAGGTACTAACTTAGCTTTAGCTAGCTAGCTCTGTCTTGAAAAGTGCACATTAATGGCGCTATAAGAGTATAACTTACCATTCTGACGGCTTAATGAGAGCAGTCAGGTAATTTCAGTGAACAGCAACCCGCTTTTTGGTAAATACCGCAAAATAGTATCAATACATGTCTAATTGACTGCTCGTAGTTTCAGAGCCCCATTGAAGCAACCTGGAGTAGCGCTGTCCGATTCATGAACGAATTGTTCTTTTGAGTCGGATCTTTTCAATGCATCGTGTGAACCGATTCGTTCACTAGACTTATGAATTAATGTTAACGGCCGTATTAATGAAACATAACGTAATAAACAGCAATATGTGTCGACAACATTTTGGAGTATGTAATATGCTAGGCCGAGATGTCAGGGGCCACAATTAATCATGACATAAAAGAACTGTTGAATCGGTTAATTGAAACGAACTGTTTGAAAGAACCGATTCGCGGAACTGAGCCGGACTTTCCTTCACTAGAGATGAGTCAGGGATAGCGTCATCACCACCAGCGCGCATGCGCTTTGTGAATTCCTGTCTCCACAAGATTCCTTGCAGAAAGTCCGTTTGCTGCCTTCACAAGAAATTAATTCCTGCTTTAAAAATATTTAAAAAAGAAAATAGCGATGTGTTTGTTTACAAAAGGAATAAAGTGGATTTCCTTTTTTTCTAGTTTGTAAAAATTAACAGCTTTGCCTCTGACATCAGGGCAAGATGTTCAGATGTTGTTGCCATGACAAAACAGGGGGCTGATTCAGGTTACCATGGTAACGGAGATAGGGCGAGTCAAAGAAATTTAATCTTTTCTTTGTATAGTATAACCCAGATTCGTGCTGCTCAGTTTGGTCATTAATTGCCACAAACATCGCAATGCCATTTATAGTCAAGAACACCGTTCAGCTCTTGCTAATCACACATTAATCAGAAAGTGTATTATTACAATAGCCTAACGTTACCTACGCCTTACATTTGATCTGAAAAGTGTTGTAATATATTTGACTTTTTGTTGTTGCCAAATTTTGAACACAAGGTGTCGCCAGCTCCAAAGTAATTTAATAAAGAATGCAAGTGTTTTATGGTCGTATATGGTTGCTTTTATTATAAAAGGAAACAATTTTAATAAACAATCTTCAAGAAAATATGACCTTCGACAATAAATAAATATAAATACTGTAAAATACCACTTTAAAAAAAATATAAGCACATTAAACATCAGATGAAACAAGCATAGAAATTAATACAATCTTCAAATTGTTAGTGCATGTAGAACTTCTGTCTGCTGAGGCTTTAAATTCATGTCCTTTAAATGATGTCCTTGATGTTTCAGACAGTAATGCTTTCTTTTAATAGTCTAGATCTTTCCCCCACAATAGCAGAGATAACATACTGAATAACCTTGTTTACACGTTTCTTATTAAAGTTTGGCACTCCAAGCTATGCTCAAATGGTAGATATAGAAGGTTTTGCATTCCTCCCCCCACTTCATTTTAAAACAGATCTCTTGTCTTCAGTAGTATGTTGTGTGCAGACTTTTTGGCGTTTTCTTTGGTCCTTCTGCGTGTATGGTTACTTCAGGCACAACCTTGGTCTGTTAGTATTCCTGAGGCTGGTTAACTTGACCGCTGAACAACAACGCACCTGTGAAGTTAACCAGGGGATATTAATATTGAGGGAGCCAACAAACAAAAGTCCTAAAAACACTGACATTTATTTAAATAAAAAGCCATCAAAATGTAAAGTAACGAGGTGAAAGCACAACTGACCAGTGGGTTTGTGCTGAATGAGGAAGTAGAACGGTCTATCCAGTGTGATCTCCTCGACAGCCATGCGAGAGTAGATGATAGCCGCTGTGGAACCACAGAATAATGTCAAAGATGCATTTTGGTATCGCTATGATGATTGTTAATGCTATTAAATCTTTGTTGTGGTAGGTTGTAATTTAGTGATTGTACCTGTGGCAGATGAGCCTTTGGTTCCTTCTTCATTCACCTCAAGTTTTACTCTCTGAAGGACCTTGGATACACATAAAGGTTCCTCAGCTAGGTGGACAGAACAGAGATAGAGAAACAACTATATTAGATTAATCCATTAACATTTATTCCTTAACAAAACAGCTACATAGTTGCCAAAAATAAAAACTGATCATTTCCAATACTCACTGGTAATGCGAGAGAAATCAGCTTTGCTCTGGCTGAAAATATCTCCAAGACCCATCTTGCTCAGTGTAGACTTCAAATCAATTTCTGTATCCATAGAGAATCTGTAAAATATCATTATATAACACATATTAGGCCTGCTGTTTTAAATGTTTATCAATTTCTTTAAAAAAAAAAAAAAGACCAAGAAAATTCACAGAAACGGATCAAAGTCTCGGTTACCTTGGAATAGCCAGTTGTTTGCTAATCTTTCTCATCTCTTTTCTCCATTGGTGAATCCTGCTGCTGCTTAGCTCTTTGATCAAGGCCATCAGAGGCACATCCTTCTCAAATGGTGTCACCAGAAGCATACTTAGTGACTCCCCCTCATAAGGCACCTCAATGACATCGTAGTCCACACCATCCTCAGTCACAAACTCACCTGGATGGAGAAAAAAATATAACATTGTAAACCAACTTAGCATTTTTTTCCTGCCATCAATCCATCTATCAGTTCCTTTAAACGAATCCTTGACACTCACCGTAGTTTAATTTTTGAGTTGTTGTCATCATGGGAACAGATACAGCACTGCCGTTGGCTCTGTGGAAGAGCTGTTCCCTAGTAAGTGTAGGGTCGAACGGTGTCTTCCAGATCCCATGGAAGTGGATGGCATTTAACAGGACTAAACGTGTCTGTTCACTCAGCACTCCAGATGGGAGGAATTCAGAAATCATTCCTAAGAAATGAAAACAATAGACACATTAAGCCTCTTGGTGTATGATGAATGAGCTTACATTTACTCTTAATAATTTAGCAGATGTTTTTAATCCAAAGTGATATACAAATGAGGATTATCACTGGCAATTTATTCAAAATAGCAGTAACTTTAATTAGGCCTACTTACCACCAGTGTGGTCAGATGTCCAGGAGTTGATCACCTGCCTGGCCATCTCTGGGTGGCTAAAGTCAATTTGGTGTGGGACACTCTGGAAGGCTTTGGTCAGGCTGCGTCTAAAGATCTTTTCCAAAATTATCTTCCTGTCGACCATGACACCGCTGGCCACTTCCACTCCATCTTCACTGGCCAAATCTCTCTGAAGAAGCTTCTGTTGCTTTGGCATTCCTCGTGCTATCAAAGAGAAAGGAAGAAGAGTTAAGAAAAACTTTACACATTACATCAGGAATGCAAAATATTACGATTTAAATATCAGAGTATAAGATATAAATGATACATGTAGGCTCTATACAAAGATTTACTTTATTAAAATGATACATTTTGAATTACATTTCTTCAAAGCTGTTTCGGAACAAATTTCCAGTTCATCTGAATTAGATCTACTGCTCTTATTTATCTACCTTGCAGTGAGTATCCCATCTTGGAGGTGAGCATTTCAAGTGTGCTGCCATAGGCACCCAGCTGAGCCATACCCAGCACTGAGGAGATGCCATAGGGAGAGAGAGCCAGATTTCTGTCCGGAGCAGACTGAATGGCTTCAGAGAACACTTGAAGTCCAAAATCTGTATGTTTCTCTTGAAAAAGGTTGCACAAGCTTGACCCGCAAAGGGTAAAGATCAGCAATATACTCAGGCTCTGCATTCTGAATAAGTGAGGAAGAGGAGAGAAATGTCAGCGGTGTTAATTTGAAATTGTAAATGCTTGGTAAAGATAGTTTAAAGAGCTTATTTTTTTTCTCAAGTATGTTTCTGGTCCCAATATGTGTGTTCACTCGGAAAAACCACGGAGAAATGTTCACTTTCCCTTGTAAAAATTCTCTCTCATGTGCAAGACAACAACACCCACTGTTCAAACGCAATACCATGCTATTACTGTTTGTCTGTCTTGACTCAAAATCAATACATAAGAACCTTTGTCTACAACAGTTCACTCATAACTAATAATTACACAACTAATAATTAAATTAAGTTTCAAATTTCACAATCTAATTCTGTTTTTTCCCATGCTGTTCAGACCACAACATGTGGGCATAATCTATTGTTACTAACAACGAAAATAGTTTGAAACTTTATCGGTTACAGGCAGAAACTTTATCGGCTATAGGCAGAACAAGATTATACAATTACCTGAAAGATGCTTTATTTTTGTAGAGTTTCTTTGTAGATTTAGCGTGTTATTGTGATCCTCCAATGCAGTGCAAGCCCAAAGTTCGTTCTGACTGTCTGTGAGAAGCGCTGGCGCTATTTAAAGGACTTAAGACCTCCCCTTCAGTCGCTCACACACTAGCGGAAGTTATGAAGTCATCCTTGTCTGCCTTTTTCGTCCCCCTCTCCTCTTTTTTCACACAGACAAACATAAACACGTTTACCACCCAGTCTCTTTCCTCGTCTGTCTCTTTTCTTTTTTACGGGACTGCTAAACAGCAAAGTCATACGTTTAGTCTAAGGCAGAAGTCACAGCTCCTCGTTCAGTCATTAAAGCTTTGAATAGTGTTTCGCTGTTTAATGAAACTCTCAAATCCACTTTTATATACTAAGAGGTTTTATTGTGCTTATTGTTATTAATATATATCATTATTATTATTATTATTTTGCCACACTAAATATATAACCGAGTAAAATAAATGAGGTTCAAAACAAGAAATAGACAGACAGACAGACAGACAGACAGATAGATAGATAGATAGATAGATAGATAGATAGATGGATGGATGGATGGATGGATGGATGGATGGATGTCTGAGCAAACACATTTAATTAGCCTAATTTTAGTAAGGCTACTGACAGGATTGGTTGTTTCAACATAGCATATGTGGCAAAAATCAAATTTGACCGAATTCATCCCCTTAACACTCCAGAACGTCTATAAAAATAGGTTCTTCATCTGGAGCAATTAAGAACATTAAGCTGAACCAATGACTCACCTTTGGGAAGAAGACACATCACATGACCATATTTGGTTCTACCACAAACACATTCCTTCACACATGCTCACAAAGAAGGCTACATTCTCTGAGTGTAAGGAATAGTTTGGTGTCTAGGGACAGAAGGACAGGGGACATGGAAAAACTACTGATGAAATAACTTGGAGGCTGGAGCTATGTTTCAAGTCACGTTTAATTCTCTCTGGAATGAGCTTTATCATCAAGGCCAAACATGGCACTGAATGTGAAAAGAAAGTCTGCAGAGAAGCATTTTTTATAAAACCAACTGTTTTACTGAAATACAACATCTGTCTCCTTAGCAACTAACTGTAAAGGGAGCGAGAGCTTGAAAGGACCAGACAATGAAGTGTCAAAATAAAAATTCACTGGCCATAAAGTAAACATTATGTCATGCTTTAATTAAGTTCACAGATGTTTTTACATGTCTTTGTTTTTATGACTCGCATGCAGGCACTAAACAGTAAAATACAATGTCAAATGTATTGTAATATCTCCTCTTTATACACTTACACGTATAGATGTCTTATGAATTTACACTTCATTCCCACAAACATAATGGCCTATATAAAAATTCTGCCAAGTAGTACTATTGTGAATTAGTCTGTTAATACACAATACTGATGTGTTACAGTAACATTTTACTTTTAACACCCTTCTAATAATGATGTCATGTGTCGTGTTGTCATGTCAACTGAGCCTCTCCTCTAGTAAACTTGTGAATGGAAAATTGGACTCGCAGCGCTCAAAAAGGAACGCCAACTCCATTTCCCAATAGAATGCATTTGCAAAGTTTCACTTTTAACCACATCCATCCAAGGAACGTTTGGGAAAGGAACAATCCAAAACCACATTCTGAAAGATTAAGTGCTTTTATGCAATATTCAAAAACTCCAGCTTCAAGCCCTGAGAAAACTAAACTGAGAGTATAACTGATAATAAATAAACAAAAACAATATGCATCTACAGAATAATACCTTATTTTAACATGCAGAACATAATATTCATTTTATGTTGTTGTTGTTTTGGGGTAACTTTTTTAGCACAAAAAGTGTGTGTGAAAAGCAGAGGTGGGTTTCATGTTGACATGGTCTCCTAGCTCCACTGCATCACCCTCAAGTTTCTCAGTAGAGCCAATGTTATATTTCTTGCATTTGGTGGCAACAACCACTATTGGCAGGGTGAATTCAGGTTGAATGGGACACTTTTTCCTAGTCATCTCAATGGTAAAAAGTCAATGGTCCAATCAACCTGAATACACCTTGATACCTTGACAAAGGCTTGTTGCCGAAAGATTGATAAATATAAACTTTATTTATAAACTGCAACAACCACTATGACAAATTGACCACCTTCTCTCTCTCTCTCTCTCTCTCTCACACACACAGATATGTATATATAATATATATATATATATATATGTGTGTGTATATATATATATATACACATATATATATTAGGGGCGTTTCCTCCGAGGAGGCAATGGAGGCAGCGCCTCCTCAAAAAAACTGGATGAGAAAATAATGGATATTACAAAAATAAAACAATGCAAATGTTACAAAATTTGACATTAAAAAGTGTAAAAGTCACTCGTTTTTCTAAAGAAACACCGTCAAACAGCGACACCCGCAGGTGAAGTTACAGAATGAATGGGGGAAAGTCACGTGAGAGGAGGCAGTGCCTCTATCGCGCTATGATTGGATATGATCGGTTACGATTGGACATGATTGGTTCGTGCGATAAATCCCGCCTCTTGTTTTCGTGCGCGTTCTCGTCGAATCGGCCTGAATGAAGACAGTGATGGCGTTAATGGGAAGACTAATTAAAAAGTAAGTAAACAACTGTCACTTAGATATCACAACTTTATTTCATGTCAAAATCAAACTCGAAATGGCCTAAAAACATGATGACTGCGCGTTGCCTCCTCATTTTAAAACACCACCGCACACCACTGATTATATATATATATATATATAGGTGCATTAGTCTTAATGTGCCATTAAAAAATTACGGCAGAGAACCCCTTCTATTAAATATATTATTTTAATTAATTGTTGTGTGGGTAGGGCTCACTGGACCTTTTCATTTGACCCTAATGTTTAATTTCAGCATTGTTTTATTCTGTTGTCAGGGAGCTCATGCAAACAGTCTGAAAATATTGAAATATTTAGTTTGTGGTCATTATGACTAATAACTGATAAACAATAGCTGAAGAGTGGGTGAAAGACACCAGATGTAGTTGAGGAAGACCAAGTGGAAACTTTAAACATGTGGGAGCATCTTGCTGTTAAGAGAGGAGGATATAAGAGATCTTAAGGCCAATTTACACCACACAGACACCAACAAACAAGTTGGCAGTTGGATTTAGAATTTTATGAAAAATAACGGTCATGTTTACACTGCCCCAACAGACAAATAATAAACTTGAGTCTACTCTATATATAACTCATATAGACAAGATTCTGGTGTATTTATCTGTATTGCACATACTGAGAACTCATAAGAATATTGGGTAGAAGCTCACTTAACTTTTATGCAGTGTCCATGGAAAATGTTAGCCATGCTGATTGAGGATCTTTCAAGTGAAGAATCATGATTTATGTGGATTTAAAGAAACTTTTCTAGACTAAAAAGTGCTGATGTGATAATAAACAGGAAATGTTGTTTCCAGATGTTCATAACATCATAACCTATAACCTAATCCTGGACGTTACCTCGTGCCTCCTTTATTTGCAGAAATCTTGTTTCTCTGTTGCACAAATAGGCATCTGGCAGGTCATCCTATTTAATGAATCAGTAGCCAAGAAGCTTATTATTTATATATACATATCATATCAATATATTATCATAACCGTAGCCAGATGGGTTTAAACAAGAAGAAGGTTATGATTCTCTGGGGTTCTCCATTTTGATCACAGAGATGAGTAAGTGGAAAAAGCTGAGGGAAACAGTGGGTAAAAAGATGAGCGGATGACAAAGAATGCTGTGTAAGTAGGACATGGGGTATTCCCTGACCCCTGAGCACTTGCGTGGTTCACCAAACCAGAGAAAGTGATGATTTGCAACCTGATGATGAATTTATATTCTGCAAATAAAATGAAAGTTAATTCAGCAAGAAAATTTTCAGGAGAAGAATGTGTCATTTTTTAGCAAGAACTAAAGGCCACTGTCAAGCTTAAATTTGAGGTTTACATAAACAGTAACGGTTCATTATCCTTCATTAACATAACGAAATAGTCTTTAAACAACTCCAGTTCATAGGATGAATTCAAGTTTCTCAATCAAATCAAAGATTATTTTTGTTACAGTGGATACACCAATGTTGATGTTATATAACAATATGGAGCAAAAGTATTGCAATTAATGGAAAAGAAATTTAAACTTACTACGTTAGCTCTTCATTAATTAAAAAGAATCAGTGCACTGTGGTTACAAAACAAGACTCCTGCCATCACTGAACTACTTCAAACAAGTGATCAACCACAAATTCCAATTTAATATTTCAGTGTATGATTTGCAGCAAGATTTATTTCTGAACAATGACTGCATTTGAACCTCAAAGCTGTGGCCAAACAGATAAGGCACAGGATATGACCAATGAGAAGAGAGTGCTGTATTAGGCAAAAACATGTCCTGTGTCTCAACAAATTTATACATCCAGGTCTACAAATACAGCTTGCTTCAGTGGGTAAACAGGAAAGATGAACCATTCAATAGGACATGCCTTGAACTCTTAACATTTACATGAAACTGTGTGTTTCTCTAGATATAGGGTGTTGCTGATAGGAAGGGTGGAATTTTTTGAAGACAATGACTGAGTATTTTGCAATAGATATGCTTGATGTTTTAAGTTGAGAAATGTTGAGGAGGCATCTTTTACTCAATGGCCCAAAGATGTTTAAATAGGATGAGGAAGAAACTTGGACTGTGTTTAGTTTTGAAAGAGCCTATTTAATATATTTTTTATATATATATATATATATATATATATATATATTTAATTATATATATATATATATATATATATATATGAACGTTTATATATTTCAAATCATCACTGTAACATTTGCTTTACTGGCGAACTAGGTTGCTAACAACAACAACAGACATTTTGTTCAAGGTTACATAACTGCAGGCATAACATGCCAAAACAATTGTATCTGGCAAAGACATCAAAAGATAAACATCTACCACTGCCATAGAGGGTGTACACAAACGAAAATAATTAGTCTACAGATTTATGAAATGATTCAGAGGCTGACATTTCAAAGTCTTGAGAGCCACAGCTTGTGTAAACCTGTTTTGTGGCTGTGGTGCCATAGGAGTAGAAGCTGTGGTTGCAGTCAGAGAACAAACTGTGGTCAGAATCTTCTCCTCATCTGCACGCACATCCACAGCCACATTAACCGGCACTTTAATTTTTTTTTGCAACTTTCCATTCTGAATTTTTGACTTCAAATCTTTCAATTTTAAAAGTATTTCCCATAACTGTGACTCTAAAACAAACAATTCCAACTTTATATTTTGTGAATCTTACTTCTGAAGTACACTACTGTCCAAAATTTTGGGGTCAGTAAAATTTTTTGATGGAAAAAATACTTTTACTCAGCAAGGATGCACACTGATAAAGAAAGGGGCAATTAAACACATTTACAATAATGTATCAGGGTTTGAATGAAAATAATGTATCAGGGTTTTCAATGGTTTTCAACATTGATAATAATCAGAAATGTTACTTGAGTACCAAATCAGCATATTAGAATCATGTGATCATGTGACACTGAAGACCGAAGTAATGGCTGCAGAAAATTCAGCTTTACCATCACAGGAATAAATTACATTCTTAACCCTTCTAAGATATCCGGGATCTTTTTGACCCCAAATGGTGTTTGCTGATTAAGTTCCCTTAATCTAAATGGCATGAGACTTGATGTTGTGGTTGACACTTGCTAGCTCTACAAAAAAAATAAAATAAAATGGAATATCTGGTTGTATGTTAGCATGAAAAAAAGTCCCTCTCAGGATGTTAGGGGTCTCCTGAGACCCCACATTGAAATGAATGGGTAAATGAAAAAAATCGATAATTTTTTAAAAATATTTGTCAAATAAAAAAAACTAAATCAGCCACAACACAGAACACAAATACACAGAAGTGAAGTAACCCTATAGCACATCCAAACGAATAGCTTAGAAGGGTTAAGTATATTACAGTAGAAAAAAAAGTTATTTCAAATTGTAATAATATTTCACAATACTACTGTTTTCACTGTATTTTTGATCAAATAAAAACATAAGAGACTTCTTTCATAAACATTAAAAAATCTTACCAAGCCCAAACTTTTGAATGGTAGTGCAGGTGATAAAATAAATCTCATTTCACACACAATGATCTAAACACACACAAATGTGCACAGGTCACAGGATCCAGACACTTACATAACATAAACCTGTCTTCACCTGGCAAAGAACCTTGCAGAGACATATATCCACAACACACCTCACTGAAACGAAATACCAGACAGACATTGTGCCCTAGACATTTCATGAACTTCTAGATATCTATGGCATTAACAAAACAGAAAGCATGCAGCATGTGTGTGCATGTGTATGAGCATCTATGACTCAGTGACAGCAGTGGGTACAGAAGCCGCTGAATCACATGTTTATGCTGCATGTGTGCTGCTGTTTTATTGCTCTTATCTCTTCTTACCTACAGTGTGTTTCCCAACAGTCACTGTCTGAGAAGGTTCAGGAAGTGTTCATCAGTCTGGAGAAGAAAACAACATTAAAAAGCAACAATATCGCACCGTACATTCATGCTGACTTTTGACACGCTTATTTTTGGAGTGTGGCTCGAACTGAATCATCGGCAGGTACAAGGATTTATTGGTACAAAAATGTGAGTTTGACACTAAACTTTTTCCTTTGGCAAAGTATTACTCACTTTCTAATGAATCCTTGCCTTTATAGGGATGTCTTTTTTTTTTCACAGAAAACTGTGAAAGAGAACAATGAAAGTCGACATTATGCTCACTATCGTTCAAGAGTTTGGGGTTTATTTATTAATACTTTTATTAAGCAGGGATGCATTAAATTCATTAAAATTGACAGTGAAGACTTTTACATTGTTACAAAATAATGTAATATTCTAATAAATGCTGTTCTTTCTTTTCATCAAAGAATCCTGAAAAACGTATCAGGATATCCACAAAAATATTGCACAGAATAACTGCAATATTTTCAACAAAAAAATGTTTCTCCAAATGTTGCACCAAATCAGCATATTAGAATGATTTCTGAAGGATCATGTGACACTGAAGATTGGAGTAATGATGCTGAAAATTCAGCTTTAGTATCACATGAATAAATTAAAATACATTAAAATAGAAAACAGTTATTTTCAATTGTAATGATGTTTGTTTTTTTTACTGTATTTTTGATTAAATAAATGCAGCCTTAGTGAACATGAGACATTTTCAAAAACATAAAAAAACTTTTGTACATGCATATGTACAGTTAACATTTTAAATACAAATACAAATTACTGAATAAATACAATTACATTACTGCAATTTTCCTCATTAATTTTATTAATGTACTGTACATCTCTGTGTGATCTAAATATTGGTGTCTCTATGTAATATTGTACATTTTAGCATCATATACAGTATGTAGTAGATTTATATTTTACATATGGACCTTATGTATAGTAAAATATGCATATGTAACATATGTAACACATAGCAAATGATACTGTCAACAAACAAACCTTTACATTTATGCATTATTGATGCTTTTGTCTAAAGTGAATTACATTCGATACTTGGATGGAATTCCCTATAAAACAAACCCACGACCTGGACATTGTGCTCTACTGTTCAGGCTACAGGAACGTTTAGCCTTACCTAGCAATATATTAAAAAAATATTTGTATTTCTGTGCTGAGAGTACAAGACCATATTCAATTCAATTCAGTTGAAATGCTTGCTCATATTTTCCCAGTACTCAAGGAGGTGAGTCTGTACAACCACAATGATTCACATGGTGTCTTTGGTGTGTTTTCAAGACAGAGTGGAAAAAGAGGAATCCTTAAGACGCCAAAAACACTACAGAAGACATGCTGTTCTACAAAAGCCAACCTGAGAGAAGTAAAATGTTGAGTTGATTTGCCAACACCCACCCAAACAAACACTGGTAAAAGGTCATTACTAAGCACACAGTACACAAAACAGTCAACTCTCTTAGCTTTGTTAATCAGGAACAAGAAAACATTTGTCCAAAACCAACTCTAAACTAAGTCAATCTAAGTAAGCTCTGTTTTGGGATTCCTATACTTTCTGCGGAGTAAGGTCTATCCATACAGTCTCACTCACCCCGCTCCCTCACTACCAATGTTCATTCCTCATTCAAAATCAGTTAATCTACTGAAATACTTTTATGAATGCCTTGAATTACATAAAAATAGCACTGTATACAACAGGTTGAACTAAAGCATGATATTTCCATGCCATCAAATCTGGACTAATGATTTAGAAACCTGAGATTATTCATGTCATCTCCCTGCTTACATATTATCTCTCAGTCTAAATACCCTGTTGCTTCAGGTGTGTTTGTCTTTTTTTCTATTTCAACACTTTCATATACAAATTGCAATGACATGTAGTCTGAGTCTGATTTCTAAAGTTCAGTTTATATTTGACTCATTATGGAAGTTTTGCACCTTTCCTCTGTTTTGTTTATCTTACTGACATTTTTATTGTATCATACTGATTAAATTACTGCCTGTTGATATGCATCTTAAACATCTTAAACTCTGGAACTAATTTTGCAATTGTGAAACTGAATTGCGTGTTAGACAGCAGCCTCCACCAAGTCAATTGGAAACACCCACACACATGTGTTCTTCTGTATTTGAATCACTGTTCTTGATCTGTCCAAGATCATTTGGCTCTGGTCACCTTCCACTGTCTCCACATTCCAGCTCAAAGAAAAAAAACAAAACAAAAAAACAATAACAGCCGGCCTTGGTGGTATGTCTATTCAGCTTTCAATCATCACCACCCACGTTCTCATCAAACTAAATAAACTATCCATAATACAATCACTCTTGAACTGTATTGAAATGTGAAATATCCGCTTCTTGGAAATATCTGCTTCTGCAAAGTACTAGTCACATCCTATTATTCTGTGTGTGTGTGTGTGTGTGTGTGTATAAAGCACTGTAAAGCAGTTTTTTAATCATATTTACTGTTAATTTTATTATGCATTCCAAATAAAGTGATTTTTGTGCATAAATAATTATTTGAATAAAATATATTACAGCTAAAAATAGACAAGCGGGAATGTAAAACATATCCCAGAATGATGCATAGATATTTAAGTCATGACTCTGCACTGCACCTCTGAGACATTGTTGTACATAGGATATTACATCACTTGGAAAACCAGTGGCTTTGAGTGAAATTAGAAAAATGTTTAGAGAAAAAAAACAGTAGAGTGGAATAGTACAGAACAGAAGAGCAAAAACATCTGGAAGCAGTCTACACATCTGAGGATTAAGCCTAAAGGAATTATCTTTCAAAAAGAGAAATTAAATATGAAAGTTGTTTTAAAATTAAAATTTTAAAATTACAGTATATGTCAACAATTGTTAAAAGCATTGACTGAGCATAAACTGTTTACATAGGATTAATAACAAGACAACTTATTGGTTACCCTAAACACTAGTCCCTATAATCTAACTTTCTGAGACATTTGGGTGGATAATTAATTACTGGTCATGTGACTCTTATGGGGGCTTTTGCTGTTATTAAATCCATGTTGGAAACCCCCACCCCCACCCACCCTTCCCCCAGCTAAAACCACTGAGCTGGCTGGTCTTACATTAACATTTAATCATTTAGCAGAACATTTTATACATTTTTATTTTTTTAATAAATAAAAAATAAATAGACATACAGAATAGAAAGTGTTAGTATTAATGGGCCAAGTGTTAATGAAAAAGATGCGTCTTTAGCCGTTTCTTGAAAATGGCTCAGCAGCTTGGGTAGACTTAGGCAGGTCATTCCACCCAGTGCCTGTCCTACACTTCTGGAGGCCCTAAGCAAACCCCCTACTGGATTGGATATTGTATTTGCGTATAAAGAAGACCAGCACTGATTCCACCAGCATGGAACAGACAAGGTAAAGGTCTGTGAAAGTGATTTTGTGCCTCTTTGGGATGGCACCACAAGGCACCATTCACTTGCAGAACACAAACTTCGGGACGGCACATAAATCTGAATTAGTGAGTTTAGGTATAGGGGTGCAGACCCAGTGGTTGTTCTGTTGCCAAACATCAGTGCCTTGAATTTGATGCAAGCAGCAATTGGCAACCACTGCAAATTGATGAAGAGATGTGTGACGTGCACTCTTTTCGCCTCGTTAAAGACCACTATTGCTGCTGCATTCTGGAACAGCTGCAGAGGTTTGTCAGTGCATGCTGGAAGGCTTTCCAAGAGAGCATTACAATAGTCCAGTCTGGATAGAACAAGAGCTTGGACAAGGAGTTGCATAGCATGCTCCAATAGGAAGGGCCTGATATTCCTAATGTTGTATAAGGCAAATCTGCAGGACCAGGCAGTTCTAGCAATGTGGTATGAAGGCTAAGATGAAAGCAGCTACAGTTTGATCATCTGGCTAGAATGAGAGGTAGAGTTTTGTGTCATCAGCATAGCAATGATAGGAAAAACTATGTTTTTGAATGACAGATCCTAGTGATGACATGTAGGTTGAAGCACTGAGCCCTGAGGCACCCCAGTAGCTAGATGTTGCGACTTAAGGCCGGGACGCACCAAGGCGGCGGTCAGGCTAGTTTTTGCAGTGTGTTCCACACATCAGCTCTCCTCGGGCTCACGTCGGCGGCAGTTTCCCCGATTCAGCATGTTGAATCGGTGTCGGGGACATCGATGAGAGTGGCTGCAGATGAGAGTAGGAAGTCTGATTGGATGTTCAGTTTAGCGAACGAGTCAGTGCATGAGAATTAAAGTGAAAGTGATGAAAAAGAGCAAGTAAGTCAAGACGGCACAGACAGAAGGCTGGTCTAATGTTTTGTTATCCTACCTGAGCATTCCAAAACACAAATATTTTCATAACAACATGAGCCGCTTAAAATGAAGAAAGTTATCAACATAGCTGAAATTCAAAATGGTAAGCAAGCGCTACTTTGTTTATGTTGCGTATATATCTGCAAATATTTCGTATATCCTTGTTTCGGTTTCTCCTTTTGAATGATGAATATAGACTATTGATACCTTCTGATATAGATAGTTAATTCCTTACATGTAGGCGCAGAACGCACATGCTAGTTTTCAGTCGGCTGTAGTCTGTGCTGTGTGTTCAAGCGCAGGTTTTGGTCCAGACGCACATGCTAGTTCCACACATAGTAGTTCCACCAGATCCTCCTGTCAACCCTCATGACAAAAGGCATCTCAGGAACTGCACTCTAGAGGTTCAAGTCTGACCTCTCAGGTAGGTCCTTCAGGGTATCTTGGAGGGGTGAGGTGTCTAAGTCAAGTCAAGTCACCTTTATTTATATAGCGCTTTTTACAATGTAGATTGTGTCAAAGCAGCTTTACATTGATAACTGGTACATTGTTTGACTGCACAGCAGCTCTTAAAGAATAGTGTCAATGCAGGCAGATCAAAAGCACTGTTGAATATCAAAATGTCAAGTCAAGTGTCCCCAACTAAGCAAGCCAGAGGCGACAGCGGCAAGGAACCCAAACTCCATCAGGTGACATCAGGTGGCAGACAAGTGGCAAATTGGTGTTAAAATGGAGAAAAAAACCTTGGGAGAAACCAGGCTTAGTCGGGGTGCCAGTTCTCCTCTGGCCAACAGTGCTTTGTTACAATTCAGGTTGCTATCATAAGTCCAATAGGATCGCAACATTAAAAGTATTTATTTCAGTTCCATCCAATTGAGGATCGTATTCATCACGCCGGTATGGACGGTTGTTGAGGAACTGTGTCGTGGCTGTCGTGTCGATGAGGCCCTCACAGTGGATGATCTAGTTGACTCAATCTCTGCTGATACTTCAGGGCTGCGTTGTGGTCGTGTCAAGGTGCAGGTCCTTGGTCTCACCTGGATACGGCCCGGATCCGGTTGACTACGGTGAACCTCGGGATAAACAGAAAGACTAATATTAGCGTAGATGCCATTCTTCTTCTGATGTAACGAGTACATCAGGTGTTATAGGAAGTGTTCCCGGTTCCGGCTGACCTAATTTATGCAGCCTAATAATCCTTTAACGGATTTGGAAATATAAATTGGTAATGTGTTATGTGTATGCCAGGTTAAAGAGATGCGTTTTTAGTCTAGATTTAAACTGACAGAGTGTGTCTGCTTCCCGAACAATGCTAGGAAGATTGTTCCAGAGTTTAGGTGCCAAATAGGAGAAGGATCTACCACCTGCAGTTGATTTTGATATTCTAGGTATTATCAGCTGGCCTGAATTCTGAGATCGCAATAGACGTGAAGGACTATAATGAATTAGGAGCTCGCTCAGGTACTGGGGAGCTAAACCATTTAGTGCTTTGTAAGTAATTAGCAAGATTTTAAAATCTATACGATGTTTAACAGGAAGCCAATGCAGTGTTGACAGAACTGGGCTAATATGGTCATACTTCCTGGTTCTAGTAAGAACTCTAGCTGCTGCATTTTGTACGAGCTGTAGTTTATTTATCAGGCGAGCAGAACAACCACCCAGTAGAGCGTTACAGTAATCTAGCCTTGAGGTCATGAACGCATGAACTAACTGTTCTGCATTTTTCATTGAGAGCATATGTCGTAGTTTAGATATATTTTTAAGATGGAAGAATGCGGTTTTACAGATGCTAGTAACATGGCCTTCAAATGAAAGATTGGTATCAAAGAGCACACCTAGGTTCCTAACTGACGACGAAGACTTAACAGAGCAGCCATCAAGTGTTAGACAATATTCTAGGTTATTACGTGAAGAAGTTTTTGGTCCAAAAATTAGAATCTCTGTTTTTTCTGAATTTAGTAGTAGGAAATTACTGGTCATCCAATTTTTTATATCAGCTATGCACTCCGTTAATTTTGTGAATTGGTAAGTTTCGTCAGGGCGCGAAGAAATATAGAGCTGAGTATCATCAGCGTAACAGTGAAAACTAACGCCATGCTTCCTAATGATATCTCCCAAGGGTAGCATGTACAGAGTGAACAGTAACGGTCCTAGTACTGAGCCTTGTGGTACTCCATATTGAACTTGTGATCGATATGACATGTCTTCGTTTACTACTACAAACTGATAACGGTCAGATAAGTATGATTTGAACCATGACAATGCAATTCCACTAATGCCAACATAATTTTCGAGTCTATTTAAAAGAATATTGTGATCAATAGTGTCAAATGCTGCACTAAGATCCAGTAACACTAATAGAGAGATACAACCACGATCTGATGATAAGAGCAAATCATTAGTAACTCTAATGAGAGCAGTCTCAGTACTATGGTACGGTCTAAATCCTGACTGGAAATCCTCACAGATACCATTTCTTTCTAAAAAGGAACATAGTTGTGATGATACTGCCTTTTCTAGTATTTTTGACAGAAAAGTGAGATTTGAGATCGGCCTGTAATTGACTAATTCTCTAGGATCAAGTTGTGGTTTTTTAATAAGAGGTTTAATAATAGCCAGCTTAAAAGTTTTTGGTACGTATCCTAATGATAAAGATGAATTGACGATATTGAGAAGAGGGTCTATGACCTCTGGAAGCATTTCTTTCAATAGCTTAGTCGGTATAGGGTCTAACATACATGTTGTTGATTTTGATGATTTAACAAGTTTAGACAATTCTTCCTCTCCTAAAGCAGTAAATGAATTGAATTTTTCCTCAGGGACACTACAATGCACTATCTGACACGATACTGTAGTAGACGGTTGCATGGTTATTATTTTTTCTCTAATATTATCAATCTTGCAAGTAAAGAAGTTCATAAAGTCATTACTGCTGTGCTCTTTGGAAACATCAGAAGTTGAAGCTTTATTTCTTGTTAATTTAGCCACTGTATCAAATAAATACCTAGGGTTGTGTTTATTTTCTTCTAAGAGTTTTGAAAAATAGGCAGATCTAGCAGATTTTAAGGCCTTTCTGTACTCAATCATTCTCTCTCTCCACGAAATACGAAATACTTCTAGTTTTGATTTCTTCCAGCTGCGCTCCATTTTTCTGGCTGCTAGCTTTAGGGCCCGAGTGTGGTCATTGTACCATGGCATTGGATTAATTTCCTTAATCTTTTTTAAACGCAAAGGAGCAACTGAGTCTAATGTGCTGGAAAAGACAGAGGCAATAGTTTCTGTTGCAACATCGAGGTCTTCTAAGCTGTCTGGTATGCTAAGGCGATGAAAATGATCAGGAAGATTATTTATAAAGCAATCTTTAGTGGTAGAAGTGATGGTTCTACCATATTTATGGCATGGAGGCAGTTTAGCCGCCTTGACTAAATGTAGTATACACGAGACTAGATAATGATCTGAGATGTCGTCACTCTGCTGCAGAATTTCAACAGCATCAATATCGATTCCATGTGACAATATTAGATCTAAAGTATGATTATGACAATGAGTGGGTCCTGACACATGTTGTCTAACACCAATAGAGTTTAGAATATCTGCAAATGCCAATCCTAATGCGTCTTTTTTATTATCTACATGAATATTAAAATCACCAACAACAAGGACTTTACCTGCAGCTAGTACTAACTCTGATAGAAAGTCAGCAAATTCTTTGATAAAGTCTGTATTGTGTCCTGGTGGCCTGTATACAGTAGCCAGCACAAATGTCAACTTACATAATGTTACGTAAAGTACCATAGTTTCGAAGGAATTATATTTGAAAGACTTCTGACTAATACTGTAAATATTACTATAGATTACAGCAACACCTCCCCCTTTGCCTTTCTGACGGGCATTGTGTCGATAATCATAACCTTGAGGACTAGACTCATTTAAAGTAATGTAATCGTCCGGTTTTAGCCAAGTTTCTGTCAAACACAGCACATCTAGATTATTATCTTTGATAATATCATTAACAATAAGTGATTTTGAAGAAAGGGATCTAATATTTAACAACCCGAGTTTTATCATTTGTTTAGCATTATTATCTCTATTTTTTATTTGTTGAACATCAATTAAATTTTTACCATTAAATGGGTTTGGAAGTTTTTTGTTTTTACTAATTCGGGGTACAGACACAGTCTCTATTTGAAAATATCTAGGTGTAAGAGTTTCTATGTGTTGAGAGTTATCTGAATTTTCTGACTTCTGTAACGTGAGGCAGCTAGCAGACGGTCGGTTTAGCCAGTTTGTCTGCTGCTTTCTGACCTGGGCCCCAGTTTGTCATGTTTCAGTTCTAAGACTATGTGCCATATTACTAGAGAGAAGAGCAGCACCATCCCGGGAGGGATGAATACCATCTCTTTTTAACAGGTCAGGTCTGCCCCAAAAACTTTTCCAATTCAGGGTATCTTGGAGGGGTGAGGTGTCTAAGTCACAACATCTTGCTACTGGGGTACCTCAAGGCTCAATGCTTGGAGCACTTCTCTTCTCCATCTACATGTCATCACTGGGATCTGTCATTCAGAAACATGGTTTTTCCCTATCACTGCTATGCTTATACAACATTAGGAAGATTAGACCCTTCCTATGGGAGCATTCTACACAACCTCTAGTCCAAGCTCTTGTTCTATCCAGACTGGACTATTGTAATGCTCTCTTGGAAGGCCTTCCAGCATGTACTGTCAAGCCTCTGCAACTGATCCAGAATGCGGCAGCAAGAGTGGTCAATTAAACATCCACATAATACAATTAAACATCCACATAATACACTAATACAGATTCATCATTAAAACAACCTATCTAATAACCAATTTTTGACTTTCAAACTAAAACCAACCATACCAACCAACCAACCAACCAACCGAAATACTTTTATTATCCAGAGGCAACTTATTCCACTCTTGAGCCCATGTGTTCAAAAGACCTATGATCATAAGTTTTAAAACAACATGTAATATCCATAAGACTTTGTCTAGTATTATAACAATGTTTCTCAACCTAGAGAAATATGCATTAAAATATGCATGAGCTCTTTTATTGATTATCTTATGAACCATTTTAGTTTAAGATGTGCTACTATGCTTTCTAGAGGTAACCAGTCAAGATGTCTAAAATGGGATACATCAACATGTGTAAAACTACTAAAACCTAAAACTAACCTTATCAATTTATTTTGAGATTTTTGTAACTTATCCAATACACGAGATGGATCAGACATCCAAGAAATGCATGTGTACTCAAAATAACATTTCACTAAACATGATGCAAGTAATTTTAAATTTTGTTTATCCAGAAAACTAACATAATCTAACAAGATATTTTGTCCTAGCATTAACCTTACCTAAAGTTCCCTTTCGAAAGGGAACTCGCACTGTGTCTTCTTAACACACTATGGGGAACACCTCTGCGGGAACCGGTGTCTGAAACGCTATGAAATCAAGGCAATGGTATTGGCCGGCGACAGCCTATGACGTCACTACTAGCATGACCCGAACGCACATAAGGGGCGCCTAGAGAACAAGTCATCCTCTTTTCGTCTTCAGGGACTGTTTTGTTTGAAGCACTATTCAAAGGTAAGAACGGCTTGTTTATGCAGACGTTTCAGGCAGTGTGCACATCCGTGTCATAGTTACCTGGAAAAAAAAAAAACACACTTGACTTGTGCGTCTTTGTTAGAGCATGCATGCCCAGTGCTTGAGAGTTCTGTCGGCATGCGTTGTGAGCGTTTCCAGCGGAGGAAGCTCCACTCTCGTTTGTTTCTCTCTTCTCGAGGGAAGAGGGACAGGTTTTTGTGATGAGAGTTTTTTGCTGATTGAGGATGCGTTGTCTCTTGCGTCCTCAATATCAGCAAACAGTGCTCTATATACATTTCGAGTGATGTGTGGGTTTGTGTGCAAGCTTTTACATCTAATCACACACAGTACTTGTGCGTTGTTTGTTTTGGCTAGGAGCACGAGTGTTCAGCTTTTAGAAAGCTGTTTGCCCGCATTGTGAGTGTTTCCCTTAGGCAGCCCAGTCGCGTGTTACCTATCTGCAGCCACGTTTTATAAGAAAACTCTGGTCCTGCCTGTATATGGCAGGACTTATGTGGTGGCAGATTATGCTCTGTGTTCCAATGCTCCCTATAGAAAGGAATAAAAAGGGGGGCATTTATTCATAACAGGCGCTTTTATATCAGGCCTGAGACTGGACCGATGATGAGTTTGTTCCATCATTAGGAACCCTTCTGTTGGTCCGGTGCAGGGCTTGGTAGTAAGCGCATGCTTTCAGTCTGCGAGAGTATGGCAGGCCTCATTTACATTAAGACCTCCTCTCTGTGTAGTCACAGGTTGAGCTTTGTAGGTCGCCTCACTATTGGTGAGAACTGTTATAAATTTAGTGACCTCAGCTCCCAATAGAAAGGAATACGAGTAGGGGATGTTTATTCATCACAGGCGCTTTACACCAGGCCTGAGGCTGGACCGATGATGTGTTTGTTCCATCATTTGGAACCCTTCTGTGGATCCGGCACAGAGCTTGTTAGTGCATCCTTTCAGACTGCAGAGTATGGCAGGCCACTTTTACATTTAGGCCTCTGCTCTTTAAGTTTTAGGTTGAGCTTTTTAGTTTACCTCTCCTTTCGTGAGATCCGTTATAAATTCAGCGACCTCAGCTCCCTGTAGAAGGGAATAAAGGGGGTGTTTATTCATAATGTGTTAGGTTACATACACTATATTGTCAAAAGTTTTGGGATGCCTGCCTTTACGTGCACATGAACTTTAATGACATCCCATTCTTAATCCGTAGGGTTTAATATGGAGTTGGCCCACCCTTTGCAGCTATAACAGCCTCAACTCTTCTGGGAAGTCTTTCCACAAGGTTTAGGAGTGTGTTTATGGGAATTTTTGACCATTCTTCTAGAAGCGCATTTGTGAGGTCAGGCAGTGATGTTGGCGAGAAGGCCTGGCTTGCAGTCTCTGCTCTAATTCATCCAAAAGCTGTTCTATCGGGTTGAGGTCAGGACTCTGTGCAGGCCAGTCAAGTTCCTCCACACCAAACTCGCTCATCCATGTCTTTATGGACCTTGCTTTGTGCACTGGTGCACAGTCATGTTGGAACAGGAAGGGGCCATCCCCAAACTGTTCCCACAAAGTTGGGAGCATGAAATTGTCCAAAATGTCTTGGTATGCTGAAGCATTAAGAGTTCCTTTCACTGGAACTAAGGGGCCAAGCCCAACTCCTGAAAAACGACCCCACACCATAATCCCCCCTCCACCAAACTTTACACTTGGCACAATGCAGTCAGGCAAGTACCATTCTCCTAGTAACCACCAAACCCAGACTCGTCCATTGGATTTCCAGACAGAGAAGCATGATTCGTCACTCCAGAGAGCACGTCTCCACTGCTCTAGAGTCCAATGGTGGCGTGCTTTACACCACTGCATCTGACACTTTGCATTGCACTTGGTGATTGTAAGGCTTGGATGCAGCTGCTTGGCCATGGAAACCCATTCCATGAAGCTCTCTACGCACTGTTCTTGAGTTAATCTGAAGGCCATACGAAGTTTAGAGGTCTGTAGCTATTGACTCTGCAGAAAGTTGGCGACTTCTGCGCACTGTGCGCCTCAGCATGCACTGACCCCGCTCTGTGATTTTACGTGGCCTACCACTTCGTGGCTGAGTTGCTGTTGTTCCCAATTGCTTCCACTTTATGATACCACTAACAGTTGACCATGGAATATTTAGTAGTGAGGAAATTTCACAAATTGACTTATTGCATAGGTGGCAACCTATCACGGTACCATGCTTGAATTCACTGAGCTCCTGAGAGCGACCCATTCTTTCACAAATGTTTGTAGAAGCAGTCTGCATGCCTAGGTGCTTGATTTTATACACCTGTGGCCATAGAAGTGATTGGACACCTGAATTCAATGATTTGGAGGGGTGTCCCAATACTTTTGGCAATAGAGTGTATATTATATATACAGTGGGTACGGAAAGTATTCAGACCCCCTTAAATTTTTCACTATTTGTTATATTGCAGCCATTTGCTAAAATCAATTAAGTTCATTTTTTTTCTCATTAATGTACACACAGCACCCCATATTGACAGAAAAACACAGGATTGTTGACATTTTTGCAGATTTATTAAAAAAGAAAAACTGAAATATCACATGGTCCTAAGTATTCAGACCCTTTGCTCAGTATTTAGTAGAAGCATCCCTTTTGATAATACCCTAATACAGCCATGAGTCTTTTTGGGAAAGATGCAACAAGTTTTTCACACCTGGATTTGGGGATCCTCTGCCATTCCTCCTTGCAGATCCTCTCCAGTTCTGTCAGGTTGGATGGTAAACGTTGGTGGACAGCCATTTTTAGGTCTCTCCAGAGATGCTCAATTGGGTTTAAGTCAGGCCTCTGGCTGGGCCATTCAAGAACAGTCACGGAGTTGTTGTGAAGCCACTCCTTCGTTATTTTAGCTGTGTGCTTAGGGTCATTGTCTTGTTGGAAGGTAAACCTTCGGCCCAGTCTGAGGTCCTGAGCACTCTGGAGAAGGTTTTCGTCCAGGATATCCCTGTACTTGGCCGCATTCATCTTTCCCTCGATTGCAACCAGTCGTCCTGTCCCTGCAGCTGAAAAACACCCCCACAGCATGATGCTGCCACCACCATGCTTCACTGTTGGGACTGTATTGGACAGGTGATGAGCAGTGCCTGGTTTTCTCCACACATACCACTTAGAATTAAGGCCAAAAAGTTCTATCTTGGTCTCATCAGACCAGAGAATCTTATTTCTCACCATCTTGGAGTCCTTCAGGTGTTTTTTAGCAAACTCCATGCGGGCTTTCATGTGTCTTGCACTGAGGAGAGGCTTCCGTCGGGCCACTCTGCCATAAAGCCCCGACTGGTGGAGGGCTGCAGTGATGGTTGACTTTCTACAACTTTCTCCCATCTCCCAACTGCATCTCTGGAGCTCAGCCACAGTGATCTTTGGGTTCTTCTTTACCTCTCTCACCAAGGCTCTTCTCCCCCGATAGCTCAGTTTGGCCGGACGGCCAGCTCTAGGAAGGGTTCTGGTCGTCCCAAACGTCTTCCATTTAAGGATTATGGAGGCCACTGTGCTCTTATGAACCTAAAGTGCAGCAGAATTTTTTTTTGTAACCTTGGCCAGATCTGTGCCATGCCACAATTCTGTCTCTGAGCTCTTCAGGCAGTTCCTTTGACCTCATGATTCTCATTTGCTCTGACATGCACTGTGAGCTGTAAGGTCTTATATAGACAGGTGTGGCTTTCCTAATCAAGTCCAATCAGTATAATCAAACACAGCTGGACTCAAATGAAGGTGTAGAACCATCTCAAGGATGATCAAAAGAAATGGACAGCACCCGAGTTAAATATATGAGTGTCACAGCAAAGGGTCTGAATACTTAGGACCATGTGATATTTCAGTTTTTCTTTTTTAATAAATCTGCAAAAATGTCAACAATTCTGTGTTTTTCTGTCAATATGGGGTGCTGTGTGTACATTAATGAGGAAAAAATGAACTTAAATGATTTTAGCAAATGGCTGCAATATAACAAAGAGTGAAAATTTAAGGGGGTCTGAATACTTTCTGTACCTACCGTGTATATATATATATATATATATATATATATATATACACACTTTATGTATTGGGGCATTTAACTGGGGCCCTGGAGCTCCAATTATTAGGGAAGGTTATCGTGACACCCTTACTATGTGCCTCCTCTCTTTGTGAGGTCTTAATATAGCGGGTAGCATTAAGAACGAAATATCACCTGTAGTGAATGGCATGACCTCCTCTCGATCTGAGAGTCTGTTTTCTAGGCAGCCGCTCATCTGAGCTTCAGATAGTTGATATGTCAGGTGCTCAGCCCTTCGGGGCCGCCCTGATAATCATTCTGGGTTGAGTGAGTTGGCTTCCTCTCGTTAAAGAGAGCAGTTTTGCTGAAGCCACCGCTCTGCTGAGCTCCAGGTAATATCAAGATTTGAGATGTTTGGCCTTTGTTAGGCCCCCTTGATACCTTCCCTAGGTCGAGTGAAGTGGTTTCCTCTCGCTGAGAGAGTAAAAAGTGATATGCTGAAGCCTCCGCTCCCCCGAGCTCCAGATAGATCATGACTGTAGGTGTCGGCCCTCTCTGGGTCACCTTGACATCACCCTGTGGTGAGTGAGCTGGCTTCCTCTCATTTGAGAGTCTCTATTCGAAGCTGCCACTCCATTTGAGCTCTAGGTAGCTGACGTCTTTGACGTTGGCCTACTGCAAGGCCACCTTGACAGTCACCCGATGATGAGTGTGTTGGCTTCCTCTCATTTAGAGAGTTTTTATTGAAGCCTCTGCTCCACTGAGCTCCAGGTAGTTGATGTTCTCAAGCATTGGCCTGTTATAGCCAGTGTTTTTTTTTTTTTTTTTTTGGCATTTCAGTTGAAATTGTTTTTCTGATATTTGTCACAGCCATTCTTTGGCATGCACTCCCCTCAGCATGGCAGCGTGGGTATTTCGTTCCCCATAGCGTGTTAAGACACAGTGCGAGTTCCCTTTCGAAAGGGAACGTCTCAGGTTACGCATGTAACCATGGTTTCCTGAAAACAGGGAACGAGACACTGTGTCTCCCTGCCATGCCTTGGGGCTGCCTGCTGAACAGTCCCTTCAGACGATAAGTAGATGACTTGTTCTCTAGGCGCCCCTTATGTGCATTCGGGTCACATTAGTAGTGACGTCATAGGCTGTCGCCGGCCAATACCATTGCCGTGATTTGATAGCGTTTCAGACACCGGTTCCCACGGAGGCGTTCCCCATAGCATGTTAAGACGCAGCGTCATGTTCCCTGTTCTCAGGGAACCATGGTTACATGCGTAACCTGAGACGTTTTCATAGCCATATTTGCACCACTTAAATCAGTGGAAGGACACATCCGATATAATTAACAGTAGTTCTGTTTGATATTACACAAGCCCCTATGATAGACATGGAATGGAGGAACCTTGTTCAGTTTACTTTTGATGCAGAGTCATCAGCATATAAAAACAAATTACAATCACAACAGCTTGCATATCATTTATATATAAGAGGAATAGAAGGGGGCCTAAGACACTTCCCTGAGGAACTACATTATTAATAACTGTTTCCTCAGAGAGAATTCCATCAATTTCTACCCAGTTTGAACTCTCCCAGTTAAATAAGAGTTCAACCATACTTGAAAAACCCATGAAACTCAATTTATCTAACAGTATAGAATGATTCACTGTGTCAGAAGCTTTTTGGAGATCCAAGTGTACTATTCGACACATTTTATCTCCATCAGTCTGCTTCCTTATAAAATTTGTTAAAGTAAAGAAGTACCAGTCAAATAAGTCAAATAAATAAAACCTGATTGAGAATCATAAATTAAACCATTCTTGCATACATACTGATACACAATCTTTTCTACGATTTTTGAAGCCACACTAAGAACGGAGACCGGACAGTAATTTCCAGGACCATATCTATTTCGTTTCTTGTATAATGGAATGATCTTGGCTATCTTTATGTCAGATGGGAATATATGCTTTTCTAAACAAATGTAACAGTTGGAGCTATAACATCTGCAGCACCTCTTAAAAATCTATCTGGAATACCACCTATCAAAAACTCTGAAAAAACCCACACATTTACCCACCCATAATAAGGTTCATTCTCATGTTATGCAGCACATTTGAACTTCCGCATGAACCAATGAGATTTGTTCTCGCGCGTCAAGCAGGTAATGTTGACCTTCTGTTTATGTTTGCTGATCAATGTTTATATGTGAATAAAAGCCTAAATTCAATCTGTTCATCATATAAAGCGATCCAGTTGCTTCAGACAAATTACTAAACCTCTCGATTCATATGGATTAGTTTTATGATCTCTTTATGATCTTTTTGAAGGGTCAAAGTGGTAGTTATAGACTGTCAATGTAGGGACAGAAATCACTCACATTTCATTAATAATATATTCATTTGTGTACCGAAGATGAAGGAAAGTCCTACGGGTTTGGAACATGAGGGTGAGTAAATGACAGAATTTTCATTTTTGGGGAAACTTTAACAATTGTTATAAATATAAACATCATACAGATTATTGGGCTCTCATAAATTGAACCATGGGGACATTTATGTTCATTTTGATGGTATTTGATGGCGCCCCTGGTCAAATTAGAAAAGATCAGCAAGCATTCTTTTAGCAGTTAACAAGCAAGCTAACGTTATCGATTTGGAGTTACACATTGGAGTGCCGTAGTCTAGTGCTTCAACAACTGTAACCTTACCTTTTAGTTTTTGGCTTTGTTAAATTATAAGATCTGTGTGAGGAGAATGTTGACACTTTCTTCTGTGATGATTCAAGCTTCCAAAAAGAACTAATGCGCCAGTGAATAAACAAATATGTGAATGCTGTTAGAATAAAACCATGACTTTAAAATTGCGGTTGGTGAAGTGACTGAATAAATAATTCTTTATCTCCATTGTAGACCCTATTTTTGGGATGTATCAGTGAAAGTTACTCACATGGAAAGAACCACAGTGACTCAGGATTTTGCTTGGATTGTGTGTCTGCATTGTTCCAGATATGAGTAGACTTTGAGTAGACTGTTTATGCGCGGCGCAGCACGTTGCTTAATCACGATTTCAACAGCTTCACTGTTTAAAATTTTAAGTGTGTCAGATTATGATATATGTTCACAAAATGTTAGAATTGCTGTTTAAAACCTCATGGTATGCCTGCTCGTGGTCATGTAGGATGTACTGCCATCGCGTGGCTGGAGCCTTATTCGCCGCATTGCACTATTAGCATTAGCATTAGCATCATCACCGTGAGTTACATAACCGGAGTAATACAGTTGTTTTTTACGGTGCTTCCATGAAGTTGCTCTATGATCGAACTTCCGGATAATGTATTGCATTTAGAGTGTCAGAGTTATTTAACTAAATATATTTAAAGCTCGTAAATCACTTAAAAAGTGTCTATGCTGTTAGCTGGATCTTATGTCAGCCAATGTCAAAATTACTGAAATGTTCGGACAGCTCTGCATTATTTGCGGTATTCCAAAGTTTAAATGTTTTGAGTATAAAAATCATTTAATGAGTAGTGGTTATTTATTCATGACTAACTGTGGCATTCTTGAAAGCAAAATTTCGTTCCGTCGACACAAGGCGCCGTGGCTTAGTTGGTTAAAGCGCCTGTCTAGTAAACAGGAGATCCTGGGTTCGAATCCCAGCGGTGCCTTTTCGTGTGTCTGTGTGTTAATTTCATAAAATAGCACTAGACATCCATTGGCTACTCTGCTTGTGGTTATTCTTTTGGAACATGTACTGCCTATCTGACATTATTCTGAAAATACATTTGATTGGGTTGTGATATTGCTCTTCAATTTATGACTGCTTTAACCTTTAGTGAAAACAATTTATTCTAATGAGAAGCGATAATTACAACTACAAAGTTTTGATCAGTGTTTTTCCAGCCTTTTATGTATTAGAACATCTTAAGCCCCACTACAACATCAATTCTGAAATGTGTTAGATATCCTTACAGAGCTGTATGTTAACTTTTTTGCACATAGCACTGGTGCTACAGAGGTTGAAAGTTTTGTAGCACAGGTCACACAATTGTAGCGCAAGTATAAAATGTCTATTACCATCTCTGAAAACAACCACAAGTAGTGGAGTTCATCACTTAAACAGGCATGTGACTGACAAAAGACATTAATGTTCATTACAGGGCACACAAAATACAAACAGACACAAAAATGTCAGACTGCAGGTACGTAACACCTCTTGCTCAGCATTAAGTCAGTTTTGTTCATATAGCCCAATTTCACTAATCGCAAACAACATCAATCCAATCTTTCAAAGTATCCCCTGGAACCTGCTTAAAAAGTATAGTTCACCCCAAAAAAAGCAGCTTATTACAAACAACAAGATTTGAAACTGAAGATGTTTCGGCTCATAGAAAATAAAAGAGTACGGTTAGATAATTTATCAAATAACTGATAAACATATTAGTCAAAATATTGAACAATTTGTTAATATCCTAATTTTACTTGCTACACTGGCATATGCCTATTAGCACCTGAATGATGGTATATTTTTCAATCATAGCTTATATTTGTTTTTTAACAGCCAGAGGCTTCTGCAGCTGCTGGCCATGCAAATCGTGCACCTTCCACTCCATGTTTTCGAGGACAGTGTAGTTGTAGGTCTTGTAATTGAGCATGTCTCGGGCACGGAACACCTTGTTGGATTCGTACAGGTTGCTCCAATAGCGTGGGAGGGGTTGGAAACCTCCCAGATGGGCGAGCTCGTCATTGTAGGCCCACTGCTCAGAATCCAGTTTAAGGATATGGCGGGTGGCAATCCCACGGGCACGACGGGCGGCAATGTCCAGCTCGATATCATTCTCCATGTCTTCACGTGAAGGCAGGGGGAAAGAACCATCCAACACTGACAGGACAAACTGAGACTGAGGGGAAAAAGTGAGGAAACAAGAAAAAGGACATATTTTAAAATAAGAATATAATAATAACATGGTAACACTTTACATTAGTTATAACCAATAGTTATTGCTTACCATTAACTAAAAATGAGCAGTACATTTGTTACTATTAATTTTTGATAATGTAGATAACTATTCATTGTTAGTTCACGTTAGCTCGGCTCCATTAAATAATATTAACAGACACAAATTTTGTTTTTAATAATGTATTAGTAAATGTTTAAATAAACATTACCTGAGACTAATAAATGTTTTAGAAGTATTTTTCATTTTTAGTTCATGTTAACTAACGTATACGTTTCTATAGAAAACCCTTGGGGTCAAGCAAAACATCACCAGACCCACTCATCATTTTAATCATACACTAGATTTAATTATATTGCATGGAACCAATCTTACTGATATAGATATCCTAAAGCAAAGTCATGATGCCACTGATCACTACCTTGTAAGGTGCATACTGCGTACTGCTGACATTTGCCATATCGCTCTGCGTTATCAACCAGGTAGAACATTTATCCTAACCACTAAAGATAGATTCACAAATAACCTACCTGATCTGTCTCAACTACTCAGTATTCCCCAAAACACAAATGAACTTGATGAAATTACTAGCAGTATGGGCACTATCTCTTCTAGTACATTAGAAACTGTTGCACCCATCAGAGTAAAAAAGATTTGAAAGAAAAAGTACCACACCATAGTACAAACAGTATTATTCATGTTCTCAAGAGAGAAACTCGTAACCTAGAGCACAAATGGAAACAAAATTTTTTGAGTTTTTGAAATTTAGAGGTCTTTAGAATCGCTTGGACAGACAGTATGTCCCACTATAAAAAGGCTTTAAAAGCAGCCATTTTAAACAGGGAATTATGTGTCGCAAGGGTCTGTTTTAGGCCCTCTGTTATTTTCAGTATACATGCTGCCCCTTGGTAATATTATTAGAAAACATAGAATTAGTTTCCACTGTTATGCTGATGATACTCATCACGACCAGATGATCTCTAAATTATCCAAGTTGGCAGAGTGTGTTAACAATATAAAATGCAAAATGGATCCCCGCTCTGCCGACCCATCATTACAGAAGACTTCGCCAACACATGGATCCAGCGGCTTTCCTGAAGAACAATGGCCCGGTAGGAATATCGCACAATTGTTATTAGGACTCACGCAGGGCACACGATTGATAGAGGATTATATCACTGAATATTTGAACATTGCTTATTGGTCAGATCTGCCGGACTGCGTGCTCATAGACTTTTTCTGTGAGGGCATCAATCAGCCACTTAAAAAACAACTCATTCGTGAGGGACCCCGTTCATCTCTAAGTCTGTTTTTGGATTATGCTTTATTGACTGTTGGCTCTCCGTTTACTGTGGGTGTCGTGGAGAAATGCGACACTTCATCCATTCACGTAATGGCCGCCGCGCCAGATGACGCTCACAAAATGGCGGCCACCATAATAACAACACCAAGTCAAGTCAGCGCTGATTATCCTGAACCAAGTCAAGTCACAGTTGACCTCCGTGAGCCAAGTCACGTCTCCTCTGATCTTCCAGAACAACGTCATGTCCCCGCTGTTCTTCTAGAGTCACGTTACGTCTCTGGATCTGTTTGGGAGCGGAGTGGGTTGCGTTCCAGTGTGGCTGATCCACCGCTGACTTCAGCACGAGCGGCTGGCATTCCTAAGCCTCCGCTGGCCACTACGCCCTCAAGTTCGTCGGTTGCAACGCCCTCAAGCTCGCCGGTTGCGACGCCCTCAAGCTCGCCGGTTGCGACGCACTCAAGCTCGCCGGTTGCTACGCACTCAAGCTCGCCGGTTGCTACGCACTCAAATTCTCTGGATGCTATGGACAAGATGGCCGCTTTGCCAGTGCCCACGGGCAAGATGGCCGCCCCGCCAGTGTCTGGGAACATAGGGGTCGTTCCAGCCAGTGAGTCCACTCCAGAACCAGCTCCAGTCCGCGAGTCCGCTCCAACCCGTGAGCCCGCTGCAGCGCCCACAGAGGAGGTAGGCACAGAGCCACCGCCTCAACCATGTAAACGGAGGAGGAGGAGGAAGAAGGCTTCCTCCATCCCTCAAGGCCCGGAGGCCTTCCCAGAGCCCGCTGTAGGCCCGGAGGCCGTCCCAGAGCCCGCTGTAGGCCCGGAGGCCGTCCCAGAGCCCGCTGTAAGCCCGGAGGCCGTCCCAGAGCAGCCCGCTGCCGTCCCAGAGCAGCCCGCTCTTCCTGATACGGCCACGGAGGCCGTCGCCGAGCTCCTCGCCCTGCCGGCGCCACCCGAGCTCCTCGCCCTGCCGGCGCCACCCGAGCTCCTTACCCACCAAACCGCCACGGGGGGGCCATATACCTGAGGGTGGGGAGCTTGCGGGTGGGGACCCTGCACGGCCGCGATCATCAGCGGCCTCCGAACTGCTTGAGCTTGCGGGTGGGGACCTTACACGACCACGGCCTTCTACTGCCTGTGAACTGCCGTGGTCGCCCGAGCCACCTGACCCGCCGTGGTCGCCCGAGCCACCTGACCCGCCGTGGTCGCCCGAGCCACCTGACCCGCCGTGGCTGCCCGTGGCACCTGACCCGCCGTGGCTGTCCGTGGAACCTGACCCACCATGGTTGCCCGTGGCACATGACCCACCGTGGCTGCCCGAGTTCCTGGACCTGCATTGGAGACCCCGTTCCCGTCTGCCAACAGGTCTCCAATGTACCCACCCCCCCTCCCTATCTGTGCCATTTACGCCGCGAGGACGCGCCTTCCGGAAGGGGGGCGTTATGTCACGATCACTGTCTGTTCCTGTCAGTTCCTGGACTCCACTTCCCATAATCCTCCCTTCCAATCACATGCACCAATCACCAATTGCCACACACACCTGCAGATCATTACCTGGACTATTTAAGACACACACACACACACACACACACACACACCCTTTGCGAAGTCTTGATTTGCCTTGGTGATCATTACTAAGCGTTTTCTTGTGGACTGTTTCCTGGTTTCCGTTTGGATTGTTTATTCTTTGTGATTCTCTGCTGCCTGCCCTGAACCTTGCCTGTGTACTGGACTGTGTTTGTTTGCCGCCTGCCCTGATCTCTGCCTGTGACCCGATACTGTTTGTCTGCCGCCTGCCTCGACCATTGCCTGTCCTTGTTTATGTTCCTACCTTTGCCCCTGTCTACCTGTGTAAATACTGTTCTTAATAAAGCTTGCAAATGTATCCCCGCTCTGCCGACCCATCATTACAGGTGTACTGTTACTTCATCCTCTACAGTTAAAAATCTGGGTTGTTATATTAGACAGCAACTTGTCTTTCGAAAATCATATTTCATGTTAAAAAACAGCCTTCTTCCACCTCAGGAACATCGCTAAGCTACAGGACGTTATCTGTTTCTGATGCAGAAAAGCTAGTTCGTGCATTCATGACCTCTAGACTGGATTACTGGTTGTCCTGCATCCTCAATAAACAAGCTACAGTTAGTCCAAAATGCAGCTGCTAGAGTTCTTACCAGGTTGATAAAATATGATCATATAACCCCAATTCTATCATCTCTGCACTGGTTACCTATTAAGTTCCGTATCAATTACAGAGTATTGCTACTGGCCTATAAGGCCCTAAATGATTGACAGATAAACTGTATGTTCCTATTTCAGTGTTAAGTTGTGGATATTTTCAGCAGTTTGCTTCAATACATTCATTTTAACAGCATTTAAAGAGGGTTTGTTATTATTCAATTGAATTGTGCATATGCATTTAAACACATTATGTTCTTCGTCTATGCAATAAATGCACATTCCTGAATGAGCATGGTTTTATAGTGTATTTAATTCAACAGCTCAGGTAAAGTTAATGGTATGACCCATTTGGGGGGGGAGAGCCTTCTTTGGGGGGGTCAATCCTTCTTAGGGGGGTCAGAACCCCCCAAAACTTCCCTGTAGTTCACACCCTGCTTGCAATCCATCACGCTCTTTAAGGTCACAAAACTCTGGACTTTTGGTAGTACCTAGGATATCTAAGTCCATGAAAGGAGGGAGAGCGCTTTCGCGTTTTGGCTCCTAAACTCTGGAATAGCCTTCCTGATAATATTTGGGGCTCAGAGACACTATCCCAGTTTAAATCTAGATTAAAGACACATCTCTTAATCATAACCTTGTTGTCACAAGTGAGGCTCCCGCACTTCCTTCCCCGCATCACCGGAGGGAGCCTTCACCGGAATACTGATACCATCATTCGGACTACATTTCCCATAGGCCCTCATTCCTGGGACTGATTGCACACACACCTGCACCACATCACACTCACACTATTTAAGCAGCACGCACACACACACACTGCGAAGTCTTGATTTGCCCTGGTGATCATTTCTAAGCGTTTTCTGTGGATTGTTATACTGTTGCCGATTGGACTGTTTATCTCTTGTGATTCTCTGCTGCCTGCCTTGATCCTTGCCTGTTTACTGGACTGTGTTTGTTTGCCGCCTGCCCTGATCTCTGCCTGCTTCCTGATACCGTTTGTCTGCCGCCTGCCTCAACCATTGCCTGTCCCCGTTTACGTCTCTGCCTCTGCCCTTACCTGTGTATACACTATTCTTAATAAAAGCTGCAAATGGATCCCCATGCTGTCGACCCATCATTACACTTGTTACTCCAGTTATATCAGATCAAAACCATATGACTATGTATTGCTTGAAACGTTATGAACAGCAGCTTTGCTAATTATTTTCCATTTGCTTTTTTTTGTTTCTATCTCGGTATGCTCTGATAACAGATTACTCTAAATTGTATTGTAGAAACCTGCATGTTCTGTAAAGTTGCTTTGGATTATGAAAAGTGATTTACAAATAAATGTGAATTGAAATGTGAATAACTAATGTTAAAAATGGAACCTTAGTGTAAAGTGTCTAAAAAAATCTTTAAAAAAAATACCTCAGTCACACATATTCCCTCAAACAAAATGTATCCTTCACAACTAACCTGAATATGGAAATGTGGGAAGGGGCATATAGCTCTGCAGATGCCCACTATAAACAGAGATGGATAGGCCGGAGGAATTAGGAACTTATAGAGAGGCCAGACAAGGTGCTCCTGCACTTTTACACCCACTTTCTCATCCAGGAATGGGAAGGTGAAGTTGTAGCCTGTACAAAACAAGAACACCTCTGGCTTGGCCCTCTCCCCGTCCTTAAACTCTAGAGTCCCATCATCTAGTACAGAGGTTACTGGAGGAGCCTGCTGGACTCCTGGAGGAAGGGGGCAGGTCAAAGGCCGCTGTCCATGACTCAGGATCACCTGGAGGTAAATAGTGTGTAAATAAAGGTAAATATGCAAAGAAATTCCAGATAAAATACTTTGGATGGTGTTTTTTATGCTTGCAGTAAACATTCTATAAAAGCACTAGAACAAGTCAGTTTCTTTTGTCACAAATCTGAGTATAAGTAAATATAAATTTGTAAATAGTTGGGCATTATACACTAAACCAGCGAGGATCACACACTAACAGACTTTTCATGCCATTTCGAACAACAAATGAGTTTGGTGTTCGAAATGTGCCCCGGTAACACTTTATTTTAAGGTGACGTAGTTACACATTACTACATGTACTTACTATAGTAACTAACCCTAAATTAAACCCTAACCGTAACTCTACAGTACGTACATGTACTTATTTGAGTTAGTACAATGTAACTATGTGTAACCTGTGCACCTCGTTTCTAGGAGGCACATGACAAATGAAAACGTGTTCTAAAACCAGATTAAAATATCGAACGTGTTTGATATCCTCCGACTGGATGAAATCAAAATCAGTGTCCATCATACTACACTTTTCTGTGAAATCTGTTAATTCCAACTGCCCAAAATCTGCAGACTGGCTCTGATTTTCAGCAACTAACGCTGACTCGTCCAGACTGCAAATCGGGGAAAAAAAATCACATAGTGTATTCCAGCCTTAAGTCAAATATGCACCATTAAAAAGTTTAACACTGTAAAGGACCTTAGCATCAACATTGGAGAGCTCCATGGCAATATCTAGTCCAGACAGACCAGCTCCCAGCAGCACCACAGACTTTCCCGCCAAAGGTTCAGCACTACGGTAATCATGACTGTGCATCAGCGTCCCTAAAAAAACAAACATTTGGACAATTACAATATTTTTTGCAAAGTTTAATAGCAATAACAACAATTACTAAAACTGGAACCCTAACGCATGCATGCATTGTTTGTACACAGAGCCGGTCCTCCATAGAAGCAAAGTACGCAAGTTGCATAGGGCCCCAACATGAGGGTGAGCAATTAATGACAGAATTTTCATTTTTGGGTGAACTAACCCTTTAAAAGGACAAATATACGTCAAAATGCCAGTCTTGGCAAGTTTTCACTTAAACGCAGTCAGTTATGTCTTAAGTGACCATAAACAGTTGGGAAAGTAATCGAATGCTTGTCAGTATTGGAACTGTGCATTTGGTCTTAAAGTGACAGCAGCCTAATAAACCTGCTGCTATCTGTGTCCTTTATTGTTAATCTAACAAATGAAAAAGAGAGAATCATTCACTGCTCTTCAATGAAAAACTTAAGTAACTTTACTAAGAATCAATGTATATTTAATTCATACAGTGATGACTATAACCGAGTTTTATTTTTTACATTTGATTGCTTTATTCAGTTTCTGTATAGTAGGCTATTATTAGTAGTAGACTAAATTGTTTATTTAATTTGTATTTTTTTCTGTTGTATTTGCCCTACTGTTTGTAATTGTATTTTTTATGGAATTACTGACTGTTTCAACTCGCTGTTGTTCGTTGACTGAAAGAACAGATTAAGGGGTTTGGATAATTTTGAGGTTTTTATGAACGCATAGATTTTATGAACCCCCCAACAAAGTTTTGCTTAGGGCCCCAAGAATTCTAGGACCGGCACTGAATGTACATTAAATGCATTAATAAATTGCCATATATAGCATTTCTATTATATAATGTAATACAATAAAGCATTGACTGTTCATTGCACTTTGAGAAATAGATAACAAATACTCCAATCTCAACATCATAAAAAACTTAAAGGTTTAACTTCCGATTTCTAATGCAATTAATCCACTGAAAAACATAAAGTAATATAATGATTAACCAAAACTGGGTCTACTCTCCAACCAAAGCCACTGTTATATCTAAAGCATTTCTCAGTAAGACCCCTTGATGAACTGATAACATGTTGCAACAGCAAAGGGCGCTTTAGGCATTTGCCTAAAACAAGTCTAAGCACATTTTTAAAGGTGTTTTGCAGCTAAGCACACAATTGTTTTGCAAGACATCAGATTCTTTTGATTAACTTCACAAAAGTAAAAATGATTATGTAATGTAAGGAAGGGAAAACCTTTGAATTTTTCCAGTCCGGGTATTGCAGGGATGTAGGGGTCATAGAAATGTCTGAAATAAAACACATAATTTAATTTGTAAGACTCAATTTTTAATCATTTCCTCACCTGATTACATTATCACATCTTACACAGGAAAACTGGCACAGTATATAAGTAAAAGTGCAATACATTGCACCATTAGTTACTGTTTAATCCACTGTACCCGATGACCTTATTGATCTAGGCATACATTTCAACTTTGTTGCACAGAGGAAGGTTTTGCAGAGCATAGTTCACTCATTTTGCTGTGCACTTACCCATTACACACCATAACAGCATCAAATCGCTCTGTAGTGGATTTGCTGTGGTCTAGGCCATCATTGGAGGTGACATCCCAAGCCAACCCATTCCACCCTCCCTTCACATCTACCGGTGTCACTGAGGCCACTGAGGTGCCAAACTTGGTGGAAGAGAGGAATACACCTATCAATACTTTTTTTTTTAAAGATTCAGACTGATGTTTATCAAGCAAATGAATGAATCAGCAACATTCAGTCCTTTGTATAGGTGGCTATTAATTCTCTAGTAGTTTTCCACAATCCCATAGACTGATCATAAATGTACAAAAAAGATAAGGTATGTGATTTCCAACAGAACTGACTGGTAATAAACAGTGAAATTAATGATTATCTATCAAACTATGCAAGGAGCAAGAATTGACCTGACACGTTGAACATGAACAAAGATGTGCGGGTATTTGGAGATGTAAGAAATGGGCAAAATGTATATTCTTTTTCACCTGTATATGGTCCCACAGGCGAAAATGATCACAGTACTGCTCAAGGTACTTCCGTACCTCTGTGTGATGAACAAAAGAGGGGAGATGCTTTGCAAAAGGAAAGTCAGGAAAGGACATCACCTCTTTGGGAATATTGGTTCTGTCATGCGAGGAGAATACATGCAACACATTATAAAACTACAATACAGCTTTATACACTTAAAATATATCACAGGCTAGTGATACTCCAAGAAGAGTTTAAACGGAAGGACATTAAGCAATCAATAAAATAAAAATGATGGATTTACATTACTTTTTAATAAAAAAAAGCAATTATCATCACATAGCAGATTGCTTACAACACTGATTGACTCTTATTAATTCATTATTAATTTAAAATGTTCATTTACTATGAGTATCTCCTGCAATATTTATCACAGTGCAATGTAATAAATATAAATTATTTCAGTTACATTAGCACTAAAAGTATAACCACTGACACTGATAAATTCACCTGAGGTCCCTGTACATGCTGCTGTGAATTGGTAGGCCATTGTCGTAAAATCCTATTCTTTCCTCATAGACCCAAGTTCCTCCAATGTTCTTGGTGAGCTCGTATACCACAGGCGGTGCGAAAGTGTCCGGGCGGGAAAGGAGATGGCGGGCCGCGCAGAGTCCCGCAGCACCGGCCCCGATAACAGCGACGCGCAGCTTCCCAAAGCCGGCCATCGTTATGCAAAATGCGGGTATGAACTAGAAAGCTGACACCTGACAAAATAAACGCAAATCCACAGATACCTTGGTGAAACCAATCCAGGTGAAAAAAACTTGTCCAGTTCACAATGATTTTGATGATCTGCTTACTGAATTTCAAACCGGTATCTACAGCTGTAGAGTACTGGGGTCTGTCAGTCACTCAAAGCGAATGCGAATGCTTGTCTAATTATATCGAAGACGCGTTGGAATCTGTCCAGCTACCCAGGCAATCAAATTAACCCTTCGTGTTTTGAAGTCACATTTTCATTGCAAATTGACTTAAAAACTTACATATGAATTGAAGATAGCAATATGTGTGCCTGTATTTTAAAATTACGTTAGTTTTAATTAAATTTAGGACATGGACTTGGTGAATACAACTTATGTCCACATGAAATGTGGAATTTTCATCATAAACAGCTAAGCGTTCTATTTAAAGGCAGTCTGAGCTAACTTGTCAGTAATTGCTCAAAAGTTAAAATATGAATTGCAGTGTGCTTTAGAAGGATGCAAGTTATTTTCAGTAGGCTGTTCCACCAATCCACACCCGTACATGGATACAGTTACGTAATTTCTTGTTGGATACAACTTTTTTTTAATACCAACATACTTCACACACTTTTCTGACATATGACTGCAACTTTTATTTACTCAAAAAAAATTTTTTTCGCTGCGAGCAGGGTTCGAACCTGCGCGGGGAGACCCCATTGGATTTCAAGTCCAACGCCTTAACCACTCGGCCATCGCAGCGCCGGAACTTAACTCAACAACTTCTTCCTTTGTTGTTGAACAAAGTGTATTTGCTATAGAAACCACTTAAAGAGATATATTAAAACAATTTTATTAAATTGCAAAAGCCCCGGTGCAAATAAGAACGTAACATAATCTAGCTTTTTCTAACCAAAATGCACGCCGATGTTAATGTTTGTTTGTTTTTTTAGCTTTTCAATTAACTATTTTCACACCGATCACAAAATTAATTATTTGCATTTGGAGTTAATTATGGAATAAATCGTACCGTAAATTGATGCTAAGAGAATAAATGCAGCTTCAGCGGACCTCCAGCAAACCGGCCTACTTTCCTGTTTTATCAAACAGAGCGTCACATGATGGTTTTGGTTGCCAGATGACCTCCCCCATTCAACTTTATGGGTTAATCAATCAATACGAATGTTTGTTTCAATACAATAAACTACTCACGGTAATGAACTACTCTCTGATTTAATTAAACAGTTTCTATAAACGAATAAGATTTCCCAGACTGGCACGTCTAAAAAGTACGAGCACACGTCATGGAAACTTGGTGACTTGTTGACAAGGGTTCTGCGCTGACCCGAAAGAGATCTGTTTCTGACTGATGTGGTCGAAACTAGGAGACTTTTTGCTTCTATCCACCTCACTTTTTACTGCGTCGCCTAGTAAAACCCACTTAGCATCTTAATTTCTTCTTGGGAAGAGTGCATTTACACTTACTATCCTTATTCAAATAAATTCAGCTTTAATGTGTCTTTTATGACCTGCAACTTGAAAACACAGTTTTCTTCTTAAACAGCTTTTACAAAATTACAGAAATTGTGCAGGAACGTTTTGAGATTTGAATGTACACATTTCTTATAGCTATTCGGTAACACTTTACAATAAGGTTAACCTTAAGTAGTTAACCTTAGTTAATGCATTAAATAATATTATCTAACAATGAGCAATAGGCTACATTGTTACAGTATTTGTGAAAAAAAAAAAAACAGTTTGCCAGGTGGGATTGTGGAAAAGTGTTCTTGCTATCGCAAGAAGTAAAGGCTGCTGTGTATAATTATTGCAAGTAAAAATCTATAAAAAAAAAACCACAATGTGATTATAGGTTTTTCTACTCAGAATTCGTACTGTGTGAAATATTAAAAAGTTACATGCATGGATGTTTCAGTCAACGTCCAGTAGGTGGAGGCATTCCACAAAAATAATATAATGATCTGCACATAACCTCCTGAAAACCAGGGGGAAAAAAGTTTTGTGAATTCAGTTTTGTGTGTGTGTGTGTGTGTGTGTGTGTGTGTGTGTGTGTGTGTGTGTGTGTGTGTGTGTGTGTGTGTGTTATTCATATGTTATACATAGAACTCCCTATTTTTGATATAGGGACTTTTAGAACTCCCTATTCTAAAAATAACAAGAAATGAATAGACATGTAAAGGTGCATCTCAATAAATTAGAATATCATGAAAAACTCTTTTTTTTTCTGTAATTTAATTCAAAAAGTAAAACTTAAATATATTCTAGATTTATTAGACATAAAGTAAAATATTTCCAGACTTTTTTGTTTTCATTTTGATGATTACAGCTTGCTGCAATCATCAAATGCAGAGTGCTGTGCCAAAGCATATTCATGGAAAGTTGACTGGAAGGAAAAAGTGTGGTAGGAAAAGGTGTACAAGTGAAAGGAATGACCGCAGGCTTGAGAAGATTGTCAGGTGAAGCCGATTTAAGAACTTAGGAGAGCTTCAAAAGGAGTGGACTGAAGCTGGAGTCAGTGCATCAAGAGCCACCGCACACAGACTTCTGAAGGAAATGGGCTACAACTGTCACATTCCACGTACCAAGCCACTTCTGAACCAAAGACAATGTCAGAAGCGTCTTACCTGGGCTAAGGAGAAAAAGAACTGGACTGTGGCTCAGTGGTCCAAAGTCCTCTTTTCAGATGAAAGTAAATTTTGCATTTCATTTGAAAATCAAGGTCCCAGAGTCTGGAGGAAGAGTGGAGAGGCACAGAAACCATGTTGCTTGAAGTTCAGTCTGAAGTTTCCATAGTCAGTGATGGTTTGGACTGCCATGTCATCTGCTGGTGTTGGTCCACTGTGTTTCATCAAGTCCAGAGTCAACAAAGCCATCTACCAGGAAATTTTAGAGCACTTCATGCTTCCTTCTGCTGACAAGCTTCATGGAGATGCTGATTTCATTTTCCAGCAGGATTTGGCACCTGCCCACACTGCCAAAGGTACCAAAAGCTGGTTCAATGACCATGGTGTTACTGTGCTTGACTGTCTATTAAACTCGCCTGACCTGAACTCCATAGAGAATCTATGGGGTATTGTCAAGAGGAAGATGAGAGACACCAGACCCAACAATGCAGATGAGCTGAAAGCCACTGTCAAAGAAACCTGGGCTTCCATTACACCTGAGCAGTGCCACAGGCTGATTGCCTCCACGCCGCATTGATGCAGTAATTCATGCAAAAGGAGGCCCAACCAAGTATTGAGTGCATAGAAATGAACATACTTTTCAGAAGCCTGACATTTCTGTTTAAAATATCCTTTTTTAATTGATCTTATGAAGTATTCTAATTTATTGAGATAGTGAATTGGTGGGTTTTTGTTAAATGTGAGCCAAAACCATCACAATTAAAAGAACCAAAGACTTAAAGTACTTCAGTCTGTGTGCATTGAATTTATTTAATACACGATTTGAGTTGAATTACTGAAATAAATGAACTTTTCCACGACATTCTAATTTATTGAGATGCACCTGTATAGGCAAAAACAATTTTTGTTTAGTTTTTATTCACCAATTAATTTTTAGGTTTCAGGATTTTCTTTTAACCAAGCATTATATAAAGATGATTCTCAACTATGTTATGAAAGATATAACAGAATGATTTGATATATTATTTTACCGTAAAAATAATATTTTGTGTAAAATGGTCATTTTTTGTTTCGTAACAGAAAGTCATATTCTGATTTGAAACCCCAAAAAATTTCCTAAGATGTTGATTCATGATAAACGATTTGAAAATTAGTCAGATTTAAATGATAATTACAAAATATTATCAGATTTCCATAAGAGAGTTAAATTTGATCATTCAATGAATGTCAGTAATTTTAAAGACCTCCAGACATTTGGTATCTCTGAAAAGCCCTGAATCTGCACTTTACAGGACATCCAGACTTAAACACGTACTGTACTGTGACACATACTGTGTCAGAAAAAATGTCATATTTGAGGCTATGTCCAATTATATGTTCAATGTACTCTGCATAGAATCTTTGGAGTGCTATCAGTGTCACCTCACCTAACTAATAATAGCAACTCACAGCACAAATAATCATGTTTGTAACAGGAGTCATATCTATGTGTCTTTGAACTGATGACCTTGAATCAGCACCTAAAGTGTCTGAACAATAGTAATATCATTTCTGTTCCTTTCCATGATAGTAAGTGTTTCATACATATATATAATAATAATAACTGGTCAGCAGCAAGATGCCACATAAGATCCATGGCTAAAGTGTTTAAGAAAGTCAAAAAGACCTTACAACAAGGGCAGACCAAGTCTAAACCACACCCAGTATCATAAGACGGCTCAGCCAAGTGGACTTCTTTGTACAAAGATCAATGCACTCTTCCCACATTTCACAAGTACATTGTTTAGTTTTGTTGCTGGCAACCACATATGTCATAACCACACGTAATGCCAATTAAACGTTTACAACCTTTTACACATGGCTACCCACAGAATCTAAAAATCAGACGTTGTTTTGGAATTTAGACACACAGGACAACAGCCATGAACAAACAAACAATTTCCATAACACGCATTCAAATTTATGAAAACCAACTTCTGCAGCATTCTAAAACAGCAATTCAACACAGACAGAAAAGCACATCAAAGACTGTTCGTCCTCAGACAACTGAGAAAATTTGAAGTCAGTCAGCACCACTTTTTTTTTCAAAGCCTTTGTATAAAGAATCCTGAAATCATCCATCAGTGTGCAAAAAATCACAGGTAGAGATCTCCCACGAGTCTACTGGAATCTGTACATCCATCACATAGGATGAAAAGATTAGATGCCTGAGATCAACAAAACATCCAGATTACTTTCTAACAGCTGTCAAGTTTTTTTCAACAAACACTCCTAAGTGACCTTATTAGTAACAGTCCTGTATAATCCACTTTACATAGCACCCTGTCAAATTAAAACACCTTAATTTATCATTCTTTACCTCCCACGAACTCCTCAACTATACTGTATCACAGTTTGTATATGGTTTTGTATACTGTATTGTTTATGGTTTGGTATTGTTCTTTGTATTGTATTATAGTTAGTATATTGTAGTCTTTCCACAAGCTATGCCATGTATAGCAATAAATTCTATTCTATTCTATTCTATTCTATTCTATTCTATTCTATTCTATTCTGCAGTTTTTTTCCTGTGTAAATCCAGCAAATACAAATCTGTCCACTATCAGTATGAAGAAGCATTCAATCATATTTTAATTTATTATTTGTTATTTTCAGCATATTGTCAGGTTAAATTATCTTCATTGTTATTCTTGAATACAGACAATACACTGCTCAAAAAATTTAGAGGAACACTTTTTAATCAGAGAATAGCATCAAGTCCTTAAACTTCTGGGATATTGATCTGGTCAGTTAAGTAGCAGAGGGGGCTGTTAATCAGTTTCAGCTGCTTTGGTGTTAATGAAATTTGCACTAGATGGGCAACAATGAGACAACCCCCACAGGAATGGTTTTACAAATGGAGGCCACTGACATTTTTTTCCCTACACATCTTTTCTGACTGTTTTTCACTAGTTTTGCATTTGGCTAGGGTCAGTGTCACTACTGGTAGCATGAGGCGATACCTGAACCCTACAGAGGTTGCACAGGCAGTCCACCTCTTCCAGCATGGCACATCGATACGCGTACCATTGCCAGAAGGTTTGCTGTGTCTCCCAGCACAGTCTCAAGAGCATGGAGGAGATTCCAGGAGACAGGCAGTTACTCTAGGACAGCCGTAGAAGGTCCTTAACCCATCAGCAGGACCGGTATCTGCTCCTTTGTGCAAGGAGGAACAGGATGAGCACTGCCAGAGCCCTACAAAATGACCTCCAGCAGGCCACTGGTGTGAATATCTCTGACCAAACAATCAGAAACAGACTTCATGAGGGTGGCCTGAGGGCCCGACGTCCTGTGCTCACTGCCTGGCACTGTGGAGCTCGATTGGCATTTGCCATTGAACACCAGAATTGGCAGGTCTGCCACTGGCGCCCTGTGCTTTTCACAGTTGAGAGCAGGTTCACCCTGAGCGTGTGACAGATGTGAAAGGGTCTGGAGAAGCCGTGGAGAACGTTATGCTGCCTGTAACATTGTTCAGCATGACCGGTTTGGTGGTGGGTCAGTGATGGTCTGGGGAGCATCATTTTTTCACTTTGATTTTCGAGGTGTCTTAGAATTCAGTCCTCTGTAGGTTGATAATTTTCATTTCCATAAAACGATGTGGCATCCTTTTGTTCCTAACACATTACCCAGTCCATATCATTATAGATATCCAGCATGATATTTTTCCCCGTTGAGATCTGATGTGTTTTCAAAGTGTTCCTTTAATTTTTCTGAGCAGTGTATATTCTTTATTTCCAGTTTCAGATAACATATAACACACTATCCTGTCTTTATTTTTTCAAAGGAAAGCCAAAATGTGGAAACCAAAATTGGGTTTCAAACATGGGACAAGAATAACTGCATCTTTACTGCCATAGGTGATGTGCCTATAAGAGAGTAATAAAGTGCTCTATAAATGCAGAATTTTATGCAGACTTAAAGTATTCAGGTGTGTCTTAATACTATGGCTGGAGGACCAGACTCCATCAATGAACTCAAAGCAGCAAACATAACTGCTTATAAATCTGGGTTTATAAAGCTGTTTTCAACAATTGCAAAATCCATCATTCCACTTTACTGATACTGAATAAACAGATGAAGATCAACATTTCATACAGTTGTCAATGCAGTTAAAATGCTATGACAGGAGAGCTGTACATACAGGAATGAAAGAACAGAAGTAATGCTGTAAAGATGAGTTTGCTACTTTAGACATCTTTGTATATTGTCACGTCCAGAGCCGTAAGGTTCTGTTGTTGGGCCAATCTATGCTTTGTTTGTCTCTCTCCCTGCCTCTCTCTCCCCACAGAACCAGTATCACCACTTGATTTTACTAATTAGAGCTCTGCTGAGACTGGGCGATGGGAGAGAAGAGAGAGTATTTAAACCACAGCTAGCTGAGCAATGGTTGGTGGTGGCTTGATGGTGTACAATGGTCACATCTTCATCTCCAGACAGTTGTTGTTGTGAAGATTTTAGTTTGGTGATTTGGTGTATCTTACCTTAACTGTGTTGAGACTACTGAAGTAGAGCTTCTGTTTTTTGTCACGTGTGTGATTGAGACTTCAAAGAGAGAAGTGAATGTTAACTTGAGTTGTCTAATGTAAATATTGATCTAGCTTTATTATTTAAATCTTTTATTTAAGTCTTTTTTCTTTGGGTTAGTAGGAAGTTGATGACTAGGAAAGTATGAAGGCTGCGATACCAAATCAGTACTGAAATTTTAAAAATGTGACACTTTGAGCGCTGAACACTTCGTAAACACAATTCGTAAACACCTTTGATTGGCCTTTGTGTTCATGCGCTCATCAGATATGTCTGTAATTGGCAACAATGATGGGAGCATTTGAAAGCACACGAAAGGGTTTGAATTTGAAAGTGTTTTGAAGCTGGAGAACAATGCTTCAAAAACATGTTGTAAATAGACATCAATGACGCTCTTCACCGAGCGATTAGATACACACAGGAGCATTTGAAAGCAGGCGTCTATCAGCAGAAACTGTTTACAGCGTTTTTGATGCGTTGATCATTGTAGCCAATCACAGACATATCTGATGAGTGCATGAACACAAAGACCAATCAGAGGTGTTTACAAATCCGCTCAACAGCACTCAAAGTGTCACATTTTTAAATGTCAGTATCGACTTGGTATCGTGGTCAGTATTTTTGACAACACTAGCTGCTATTGCAGCTGATAAATTTGTTGACACACAGAAGCATTTTTCTTCCATAGATGGAAGTTCTGAAGTTTTTTGACCACCTACTCATACTACCAAAACAGGACAAGACCATAGTTCGCAACATAAATCTAGTCCTAAACGTGCAAGGGACGAGCAAGCATGTTTTTTTTGTTTGTTTGTTTTGACCCCAATCACTTGATTTGGGAATGTAAAGCATGGAAGCAGAAAAATGCTGCTTCCAAGTCCAAAAGTATAGCGTTTATGCAATCCATTCCAAATTTCAATGATGTGAGTCCTATCACATATAAGCTATTCATTTTCACTGGTGCTGTCTCTATTTCATCTGAGTCAGAGGAAAGACAGATAAGGATTCACAGAGATACGGGCGCTTCACGTTCATTTATTTTGAGAGACATCTTTCCTTTCTCTGCTGAATCATATAAGGACACTGATGTGTTCACGGTTTTGGCATGAGCTGTCTTAATGTTCCTCTGCACCGTGCATCTGAAGCCCTTACATTGTTGAGAAAAAAACTGATATTAATTATGTTGTTGGCACATCTGATCGACGATGTAAGAGTACAGCATGTCATGCAAATATGTTGAAGGCATACATCACACGAAATGCAATCTCTGATGCTCCTGTTGTTAAACCTGTGTCTACAGCAGTTTTGCTACCTGCTGAATGCCCTGAGGAGAATGGACTGGTAGCAAAAGATTCTCAAATTTTGTGTGCTCGCCTGCAGAATTTTGAGTGATCTGCATTCCTATCTTTCACATTTAACAGAAGAACAAAGTGAAGCTGTTAGTGATTTAATTGCTAAATTTCCTAACCTGTTCTCTGATGTTCCTTCCCACATTACAGTGCTGAGTCATGATATTGAAGTTGGAGATAGCAATCCAATTAAACAGCATCTGTACAGAGTAAACCCAAAGAAATGAGAAGCCATGAAATCTGAGGTAACATATTTATTAGAGCATGGTTTAACAATTCCTAGTCAAAGTCCATGGAGCTCACCATGTATTTTAGTGCCCCAAGTATGACTCCACATTCAGATTCTGTACTGAATATTGTAGTTAATTCTGTGACCAAACCAGACTCTTTTTCACTTCCAAGAATAGAAGATTGTGTGGATAAGGTTGGTGCTGCTAAATATGTTTCCAAGTTAGATCTTCTTAAAGGTTACTGGCAGGTGCAGTTAACTTCTCGTGCCTCTGGAACTTCTACCTTTGTAACTCCAGATGCTCTTCTACAACACTGAAGGCTTTTGGCATGCGAAATGCAACTGCTATTTCCAACGGCTCATGAATCGAGTATTGTTGGGAGTGCCCAATGCTGAGGTATATTTGGATGATGTTGTAGTCTATTCTAACACTTAGGAAGAACATCTTGACCAGTTGAATGTGGGTTTTGTTTGGTTGAACAAGGATTCTTTGACTCTCAATTGACTCTGGCTAAGTGTGAATTTAGTAAATGTGTTGGTCAAGGGTAAGCAAAGCCTGTTGAAGCCAAGATAGGTGCATTTGTTCAGTTTCCTATGCCCATTAACAAACGTGAGCTCCACACCAGCTGTTTGTTTTTATGCGAGCCCACGGTCACAAACTCGCCAGTCTTGGTAATTTAGACAGAGGTAATTGACTATACTATTTAGAGGGTTGCTCCCATGCTCACTCACTCTAAAAGTATTAGTCCCCATAGATCTGTGTACACTTGAATAAAGCAACTTTTCTCTAGTGAGAGGTCATGACCACTACTTTAGATATAAACTGACCAATACTTTCTCTAATAGTAGTTTGGGTGTGGTCAAGCCATGGTTTCCCATGTACACTTAGCTAGAGTAATATTACATTAAACAGAGGTAAGGCTCACCCTATTTAGGCTGGTCAGTCAACATTCGGTTGCCCTGAATGGAAATTCCCTTTATTAGCCTTCACAGTCTAAGTACACTTGAACTAATGCCAAGTGTTAGCCTGAGCTCTAACATCTCAGTTGGCGTGCCCCAATACTCCAATCAAAACTGGACTTTAGTCCGATAATAACCTGACGCATATTTGCGGTAACAATGGGTAAGTGTTTCATACCAATTACATAATCAATTCAAACTTCAATCAAAACATCAAATGCTCAGAAACAGGGTAAAAGATACATACCTGACATCTGGAAAACACATAACGCTGAGTGTCTGGAAGACACTTAGCATTACGGGCTGATCTGACTACAAATCGCCCTGAGCCCTTTGCAACATTTCTTTAAATACTCAGACCAAGACAAAACATCCTCCAAATGGAGACATGAGCTAACAATGGGAATTTGCATTAATCAACGTCCCAGACCTGGGTAGTTTACATCTTTTGGGGACAGGAGGTAATTTGCATGAAAGAGAATCCACCCTCCTTTGTAAGCAAGATACACTATATTGCCCAAAGTATTGGGACACTCCTCCAAATCATTGAATTCAGGTGTTCCAATCACTTCCATGGCCACAGGTGTATAAAATCAAGCACCTAGGCATGCAGACTGCTTCTATAAACATTTGTGAAAGAATGGGTCGCTCTCAGGAGCTCAGTGAATTCAAGCATGGTACCGTGATAGGTTGCCACCTATGCAATAAGTCTATTTGTGAAATTTCCTCACTACTAAATATTCCACGGTCAACTGTTAGTGGTATCATAACAAAGTGGAAGCAATTGGGAAAAACAGCAACTCAGCCACGAAGTGGTAGGCCACGTAAAATCACAGAGCAGGGTCAGCGCATGCTGAGGCGCACAGTGAGCAGAAGTCGCCAACTTTCTGCAGAGTCAATAGCTACAGACCTCCAAACTTCGTGTGGCCTTCAGATTAGCTCAAGAACAGTGCGTAGAGAGCTTCATGGAATGGGTTTCCATGGCCGAGCAGCTGCATCCAAGCCTTACATCACCAAGTGCAAAGCAAAGCGTCGGATGCAGTGGTGTAAAACACACCGCCACTGGACTCTAGAGCAGTGGAGACGTGTTCTCTGGAGTGACGAATCACACTTCTCTGTCTGGCAATCCGATGGACGAGTCTGGGTTTGGCGGTTGCCAGGAGAATGGTACTTGCCTGACTGAATTGTGCCAAGTGTAAAGTTTGGTGGAGGGGGGATTATGGTGTGGGGTTGTCTTTCAGGGGTTGGGCTTGGCCCCTTAGTTCCAGTGAAAGGAACTCTTAATGCTTCAGCATACCAAGACATTTTTTACAATTTCATGCTCCCAACTTTGTGGGAACAGTTTGGGGATGGCCCCTTCCTGTTCCAACATGACTGCGCACCAGTGCACAAAGCAAGGTCCATAAAGACATGGATGAGCGAGTTTGGTGTGGAGGAACTTGACTGGCCTGCAGAGAGTCCTGACCTCAACCCTACAGACACCTTTGGGATGAATTAGAGCGGAGACTGCGAGCCAGGCCTTCTCGCCAACATCACTGCCTGACCTCATAAATGCGCTTCTAGAAGAATGGTCAAAAATTCCCATAAACACACTCCTAAACCTTGTAGAAAGCCTTCCCAGAAGAGTTGAGGCTGTTATAGCTGCAAAGGGTGGGCCAAATCCATATTAAACCCTACAGATTAAGAATGGGATGTCATTAAAGTTCATGTGCACATAAAGGCAGGCGTCCCAAAACTTTTGACAATATAGTGTATCTCCAACCTTTTAGAATCTTTATTAGCTTTTGGTTTACTACTGAGATGAGACCAATGTACCAGTCGTACTGAGACATTACAAATGATACCAAACATGACTGTTAATTCACTTGCATTGGCATAGAACATTATATTTTTCATACGATGATTCTGAGTGGAGAGAAGGATGGGTGAAGGGACTGAAGTGGGGGAGAATGAACAAATAGACAGGATGGAAGGAAGCTTACTGCACCTCCACTGTGTGGGGTGTAGAGACAGATGCCTGTGTGTTTGTATTGTTCATTTCTCAGGAGATCAAAGCATCTGAAGTTCTTTCAGCCTTACAAGGGAAAACAATTTTTTATGGAAGAAGGCTAAAGACCACTTTTCTCATTATTTAATTCCTACTTTGTGTGTGTGTGTGTGTGTGTGTGTGTGTGTGTGTGTGTGTGTGTGTGTAGTAGCCAGAAGTGATGTCTAGAGGGGATATTGGGTTTTAATGACCCAAGTTCAATTAAACCATCAAATTATATCTTATATTTTAAATATGAGTGAAGGACAAAACAAAAGCTTGGTTACAGCATTTTTTGACACCAAAAAAAAAAAAAGAGCAAACTACAGCTAGTCTTTATTTTATTATGCAAAAAAAATAAAAAATGCATAGAAAAATTAAAAAGCTCACATGACAAAACATACGTTGACTACAACATAATCAGTTATTAATATTTCATTGGTTTTCTTGTTTTTGCATGTGTTCATAATTTCTTTTTATGACAGCCAACATTTTTTTTGCTTTTGACTTTTGGTAATCATGTATAAAATAATATGGAATACTACATAAATGATAAAATAATAACAAATGTTGCAACATTGTGTTGTCTGATGTGAGATTATTGTTGCAACGTAGATAGAAAAATCACACATGAGTAACAAAATTCTCAATGTGGGAGGTGGCATTTCTTAGCTATGACATTATGTATTTTTTTATTTATACCAGGAAGAACAGAGACATAATTGTAAAATTCAAGAATAGGAGGATCTGTATGGGAAGACAGATTAAAGTAAATGATGAATGAGAGGGGTCTGTAGGTTGTGAGTAAAGGTGATGATTAAATCATATGTTCCTCAGTGAAAGGGTTTTGGTGCAGTCATGACTCAGAGGACTATAATGTACCATAATACACCATAGATATGGGACAAAGGTTTAAACTTGCTTATCGCTGTATGGTTTCCTGGGATCAAGCCACTTATTAATGTTTAAGGCAATAAAAATGCTCTCTCTACGGTACATACAAGAACAGGTTAAAAAAAATACAGTGCAAGGATCAAATGTATCAGTATAGAGTGGCAACAGGCTCATAGCCATGTCTATCTGCATGGCCAAAAGCCCCAAAGTATTTCAGGGTAGAATTCAAAATGCGAACTATCTACAGTAACATTTTACAACAAGGTTCTATACGTTAATGTTGTTGAAACACAATAGCTAATGAACAATACATTTCCCAATATTTATTATCTTTATTAATGTTATTAATTTTTTAAGATTTTGTAACGTTTAATGTTTTGATGCTAACAAAGGCTGCATTTATTTGATCAAAAATACAGCAAAACAGTAATATTGTAAACTATTCTTACCATTTAAAATAACAGTTTTTTTTTTTTTTTTTCAATATATCTTACAATTGTAATTTATTCCTGGGATAGCAAAGCTGATTTATTCATTACTCCAGTCTTCAGTGTCACATGATCCTTCAGAAATTATTCTAATATGCTGATTTGCTGCTCAAGAAACATTTCTTATTATAATGTTGAAAACAGTTATCCTGCTTAATATTTTTTTGTGGAAACCGGTATACATTTTTAAAATCTAAAGAGACTTTTAAGAGATTTTAAGTTCAAAAGAACAGCATTTGTAATACAAATCTTTTGTAACATTATACATATATGTATTTATTATCACTTTTGATTAATTGAATGCATCCTTGCTGAATAAAAGCAGTCATTTCTTTCAAAAATGTTTTCTGACTCTAAACTTTTGAACAGTAGTGTTCTAACATTTCAGTTTGTACAATGAACACTAGTTCATTTATTATTATGAACAAACATGAATTAACAATGAACAACTGTATATCTATAAATTAATATTAACCTAGATTAATAAATGCTGTAAAAATAGTTTGTTGTTATTTTTACACCTAATGCATTTACAAAGGTTAACAAATTTGAACATTATTGTAAAGTGTTACTCAATCTACATTTGAATCAAATCACACTCACTGTGCATGTACAGGCATGATTACAAGTATACACTTGTCAAATCTTTTCCCACCTTTTTGTCTTCCTTGTATGACTGTAAGACCATTAACTTCCAAGACCTTTGTAATCAAAATGATGCATCAGCCATAAGCAAACAGAAATAAAAGTTTCAGTTGCAAAATAATACCTCACATTTTGAAATTTGGGAGAAACAAAGAAAGAAAGAAACCAAAATACCCTTATTAATTCAAGTGTATTTAAGCACACAGATCTATATTTAACTGTAAGAAAAAAAAAAAAACAGAAAAAAAAAACAGATCAAGATCTTTTCAGGTTTCATTCATAAATTACACAAAACTATTACTTTTCATCTGAAGGCTGCATCACGTATACAGACGATTCAGAAACACTTTACAATAAAAGTCATTACCAAACATGATAAGCACATTTAGATCTGTTAAATATTATGTAACAATGTTTTTTATAGGCGTACTAATCAAAGTATACAACAATGTACTTGTGTTCTGATATCTAACGATCCATTACAATATGGATTAATAATAAAGTATGATTGAAAAAAGGTGATCTTTTTTATTGTAAGTTTAGCCTGGACCAAATACTTTAGCTTAATTTAAGAGAGGGTTGACCTCAACTCATCAAGCTTTAGTGACTCACATCAATGGGCTGGACCTGATTCAACACATTCTCAGGGCGCCTCTTTTTACAGGCATCATAAAGTATAGTACATGCGCTATCAGACAACAGGGTGGATTCTCAATAACATAGGAGTGATTCCCATCAGTTCTGGTCAGAGGACAGAATTAATTTAGCATCAGAAGTAATATATACAAGTAATATTCCTCAGTAAGAGTCATTACCTCAGTGAAAAATTATGTAACTGGAAGAATGAAAAAAAAAATCTCAAATTAAATTGAATTATTTCAGTCATTTTGCAAGTGTCATGGAAAAATATTGTTTATGTATTTTGTATATTATTTTTCAAGATATTTATCAAAATAAGTCACATGATGTTTCTTTTTTATGGAAGAAGGCTAAAGACCACTTTTCTCATTATTTAATTCCTACTTTGTGTGTGTGTGTGTGTGTGTGTGTGTGTGTGTGTGTGTGTGTGTAGTAGCCAGAAGTGATGTCTAGAGGGGATATTGGGTTTTAATGACCCAAGTTCAATTAAACCATCAAATTATATCTTATATTTTAAATATGAGTGAAGGACAAAACAAAACTTGGTTACAGCATTTTTTGACACCAAAAAAAAAAAAAGAGCAAACTACAGCTAGTCTTTATTTTATTATGCAAAAAAAATAAAAAATGCATAGAAAAATTAAAAAGCTCACATGACAAAACATACGTTGACTACAACATAATCAGTTATTAATATTTCATTGGTTTTCTTGTTTTTGCATGTGTTCATAATTTCTTTTTATGACAGCCAACATTTTTTTTGCTTTTGACTTTTGGTAATCATGTATAAAATAATATGGAATACTACATAAATGATAAAATAATAACAAATGTTGCAACATTGTGTTGTCTGATGTGAGATTATTGTTGCAACGTAGATAGAAAAATCACACATGAGTAACAAAATTCTCAATGTGGGAGGTGGCATTTCTTAGCTATGACATTATGTATTTTTTTATTTATACCAGGAAGAACAGAGACATAATTGTAAAATTCAAGAATAGGAGGATCTGTATGGGAAGACAGATTAAAGTAAATGATGAATGAGAGGGGTCTGTAGGTTGTGAGTAAAGGTGATGATTAAATCATATGTTCCTCAGTGAAAGGGTTTTGGTGCAGTCATGACTCAGAGGACTATAATGTACCATAATACACCATAGATATGGGACAAAGGTTTAAACTTGCTTATCGCTGTATGGTTTCCTGGGATCAAGCCACTTATTAATGTTTAAGGCAATAAAAATGCTCTCTCTACGGTACATACAAGAACAGGTTAAAAAAAATACAGTGCAAGGATCAAATGTATCAGTATAGAGTGGCAACAGGCTCATAGCCATGTCTATCTGCATGGCCAAAAGCCCCAAAGTATTTCAGGGTAGAATTCAAAATGCGAACTATCTACAGTAACATTTTACAACAAGGTTCTATACGTTAATGTTGTTGAAACACAATAGCTAATGAACAATACATTTCCCAATATTTATTATCTTTATTAATGTTATTAATTTTTTAAGATTTTGTAACGTTTAATGTTTTGATGCTAACAAAGGCTGCATTTATTTGATCAAAAATACAGCAAAACAGTAATATTGTAAACTATTCTTACCATTTAAAATAACAGTTTTTTTTTTTTTTTTTTCAATATATCTTACAATTGTAATTTATTCCTGGGATAGCAAAGCTGATTTATTCATTACTCCAGTCTTCAGTGTCACATGATCCTTCAGAAATTATTCTAATATGCTGATTTGCTGCTCAAGAAACATTTCTTATTATAATGTTGAAAACAGTTATCCTGCTTAATATTTTTTTGTGGAAACCGGTATACATTTTTAAAATCTAAAGAGACTTTTAAGAGATTTTAAGTTCAAAAGAACAGCATTTGTAATACAAATCTTTTGTAACATTATACATATATGTATTTATTATCACTTTTGATTAATTGAATGCATCCTTGCTGAATAAAAGCAGTCATTTCTTTCAAAAATGTTTTCTGACTCTAAACTTTTGAACAGTAGTGTTCTAACATTTCAGTTTGTACAATGAACACTAGTTCATTTATTATTATGAACAAACATGAATTAACAATGAACAACTGTATATCTATAAATTAATATTAACCTAGATTAATAAATGCTGTAAAAATAGTTTGTTGTTATTTTTACACCTAATGCATTTACAAAGGTTAACAAATTTGAACATTATTGTAAAGTGTTACTCAATCTACATTTGAATCAAATCACACTCACTGTGCATGTACAGGCATGATTACAAGTATACACTTGTCAAATCTTTTCCCACCTTTTTGTCTTCCTTGTATGACTGTAAGACCATTAACTTCCAAGACCTTTGTAATCAAAATGATGCATCAGCCATAAGCAAACAGAAATAAAAGTTTCAGTTGCAAAATAATACCTCACATTTTGAAATTTGGGAGAAACAAAGAAAGAAAGAAACCAAAATACCCTTATTAATTCAAGTGTATTTAAGCACACAGATCTATATTTAACTGTAAGAAAAAAAAAAAAACAGAAAAAAAAAACAGATCAAGATCTTTTCAGGTTTCATTCATAAATTACACAAAACTATTACTTTTCATCTGAAGGCTGCATCACGTATACAGACGATTCAGAAACACTTTACAATAAAAGTCATTACCAAACATGATAAGCACATTTAGATCTGTTAAATATTATGTAACAATGTTTTTTATAGGCGTACTAATCAAAGTATACAACAATGTACTTGTGTTCTGATATCTAACGATCCATTACAATATGGATTAATAATAAAGTATGATTGAAAAAAGGTGATCTTTTTTTATTGTAAGTTTAGCCTGGACCAAATACTTTAGCTTAATTTAAGAGAGGGTTGACCTCAACTCATCAAGCTTTAGTGACTCACATCAATGGGCTGGACCTGATTCAACACATTCTCAGGGCGCCTCTTTTTACAGGCATCATAAAGTATAGTACATGCGCTATCAGACAACAGGGTGGATTCTCAATAACATAGGAGTGATTCCCATCAGTTCTGGTCAGAGGACAGAATTAATTTAGCATCAGAAGTAATATATACAAGTAATATTCCTCAGTAAGAGTCATTACCTCAGTGAAAAATTATGTAACTGGAAGAATGAAAAAAAAAATCTCAAATTAAATTGAATTATTTCAGTCATTTTGCAAGTGTCATGGAAAAATATTGTTTATGTATTTTGTATATTATTTTTCAAGATATTTATCAAAATAAGTCACATGATGTTTCTGTTTTACCTGTGTTATAGCCTCCTGAGAACCAGTTTGTTTGTGTGTGTGTGTGTGTGTGTGTGTGTGTGTGTGTGTGTGTGTGTGTGTGTGTGTGTGTGTGTGTGTGTGTGAATTTAGGTTTTTTTTTTAGGTTATTACATTGTTTGAAGCATAAGAAACAAGTTGAATAATGACATTTTGGAAAGAAAAAAAAAAGATATTTTATACCTGTGTTATGCTATGTCCTTTGTGGAGGACACCAGGACCCATTTATTAAGAAAATTAAAAGACACGAAAAGACATGAATAGGCAAAAGCAATGTTTTTTTTTTTTTTTTTCATTCATCAATCAGTCTTTAGGTTTCAAGCTTTTTTTATCCAAACTTTGTATAAAGATGATTCTGAACTATGTTATGAAAGATATAACAGAATGATTTGATATACCATTTTACTTTACGCAATATGCATGTAAACATGGCCATAAATGCTATACCCATTCTATGCAATGCATCTATACACTGTATCTAATTTGCATTTTAATGTATTCTTGGAGCAACAAAAAGATGTGTAATAATGGGAGTAATTGGGAATATTTTCATAAGAATGTCTTATATTTCATAAAAATATTGATTGCTGGGTAATAAATGGAGAAAACTCAAAAGAGTTTTATACCACTCCGAAGCGGTATTCGAGATAGTGTGGGTTTATGTTCACAGTACTCTGCTTTGGCATTTTTATGACATGGGACAGTCTTGCATACTTACTTCCTGTTGCGTGCACGTGCTCTCAGGTGGCCAAGACAGCAAGTGTGGGTATTTGGACAGGCCCAAAGTATAATGTGACAATTATGCATGCCTAGTTGGCGATGCACACGTAATACGCATGCTCATGATGTCACCGTTTTCACAAATTCGCGTTTTTGTAGTTTACACTGAGACAATAGGCTAATGCATAAAAAATGTTCTGTTTTTAGTTGAAAACGTGACATCATGTAATTTATATTGTTCTTGTTTCCTTAGTCCCTGTTCATTAGTTGTAATGGGCTGTGTCTGAAATCACCCCATATTCTTAAATAGGGCACTATTCGAGGGGACATCCATATGTAGTGGTGTCCGAAACGTGGACGTTATCGAGTGCACTCATTCAATCAATATCCCTAATGCACTGTGAGCAAAGCCAATTGAAGGCAAGCCTGCAACCTTAGCCGAAAAAAGCGTAACGCTAGCTAATCAGTGATTGACTATTGCACAATTCTGAATGAAATTCAGTGACGTCAGGGCTGTAAGGTGATTGGTTATCAAGGCACATGTGATCCAAGTTAGCTGTTACACTTTCTCCAGTGGTAGAGCCATGGACCTTCCTATCTTCGAATAATAAGAACATGGGTGCTTCTCAGTACTCAAATTGATGCTTCCTCATTTCCTCGCTCCTACATCAGGAGTGAGGAAGCTGAGGAGCTATGAGCGAGCATACTCAGGCCCTGTCCCAAATGACACACTTCTATGCACTTTCGGTCTTGAGGACTTACAATGGCTGCCGCTTGTGCTTGTCTGTTAAGTCCACGAGACCATAGGGTGTCCCTTTTGTCAATTTTAGGCTTCAGAAGGCTTCCTTTGCTGCCGATATGTGCCTTCGACGCACTGGTGCGAGCTCCGCAGCAGATATCTTGCCGACAGTCAAAGCGGCGTTACGTCACAAGATTGTGGACTCGTAGGAAGACCGCGAAAGTCCTTTGCGGAAGTCTTTCTCGTCGAGAAACCTGACGAATGTATATATTCTGCTCCCCCTTCACGTCTGTCACAATTATTTAAATGTATGCTTTACTTTTGCAGTTTAAATAAACTTCACATCTCACATATTTCAACGGGGCATCTTGCGTTATTAATATTTATTATGATTTATTTATTATTTTTATTTTTTTTAAATAACCAGACTTTAACAACATAAGGGGGGGGCAGATCCCTCAAGTGCTGCTGATGATGCTTTGAAGTGACACTAGAGTGATCAAGAACAATCCAATAAACAAATAACATTTCCTTCGATTCCTCCGTCCTCATTTTCTTTCCTTGCATGCTCCCTTCACATCCTATGGGGGGATGGAGCTGAGACGCGAGGAAAGGAAACGAAACGAGGATGCACAAATAAGAAATAGAGTGTCTATTTACACTAAGTGCAAATAGCGTCCCTTGTTGGCAAATGCTATTTACACTAGCTCCGCCCACCAATGTTTGATTGGGTCACTCAAGTTTTAAAAAAGATGCACAGAAGTCAACGACTTTAGTGGCATAGCAGTAGAGTAATGCTTGCAAACCTGGCTTTTAACGCGGTCGACGTGGGTTCGAATTCGCCTTTTGCCGAGCTTGCATTTATTTTCACTTAGTGTAAATAGCATCTACAGCTATTTGCACTTAGTGTAAATAGCATTTATCGCTAAGAAAATATGCTATTTTCACTTAGTGTAAATAGTATCTATTTACACATCTATTTACACTAGCATCTATTTACACTATTACACTAAGCGGCTATTTGCACTTAGCAAATTTGCAAATAGCCGCTGCCAATAGGGGTTATGTGCAATCCAAAGCCCGGGATACACTGCACTTTATCACACTGTGCGACATGGATCTATTAAACTTGGGTACGACATGCATGTAGACTGTACGATAATGACACCTATTGACTCGTAGGCTACGATGCAAGTTTCTATAGAAGAATAAAACGTCATCAGCATGCACTAGTGGTAAACAAAAAGACCGTGTTAAATCACACTTCGGCAGTTGTAGTTTTTATGGGTGCTAAAAAAAAGGAAGCAGCGAAAGAAGAAGGGAAAAGAGCTTGAGGTAAGCAGTTTTAAGTTTTAGCGTCATGTCGCATTGATTTCATGTCGGATTTTTATTGGCTGGTCAGTAGATGTAGATTGTAGCAGCAAACACACTGTGCTGAATTTCTCACACTGTCAGAAAATGATCGTAGACTATCTTTAGTCGCAAGACTGGGAAAACAGCCATCTTTTAACCGCTCTCAATGTACGACATAGGACCACCGATTAAGAGCCACGTTCACAGAAATCGCCACGATTGTTTAACGATGGCAATCTTCATCAGGGACAGCAGAAAATCGTGCAGTGTACCCAGGCTTAACTTCCGTATTCTGTAAAACAGACCAGATCGCTTCCGGTTTAGGTTTTTTGTATGTGCTTTATGAAAAAAATTTGCTGTTTTATTCATGACAGAGTTTAAGATAAATCTTTTCATTACTACTGAAGCAGCCGGTTTGCTATAACGTTACGTTTCAAATGATTATTAAACAGCAAGCACAAACTATGAAAAAGCTGCAGCTCTTCCGGCGCACTCAGTGTCCGAATTCGCTCATTTGTTTTCATTAACTTCTTCAGCTGGACTATTTAGGCTGGGCATATGCGATTTCAGCAAGGTACAAACTCACACTGTACGAGTTGATCGCGATGCAAAGCCAAGCTCACGATTTATGTGCTCACACTATACTGTCCAATCGTCGATCGTCTATACTTTTTAAACAAGGAAATTCCAAAAACAACTAGTTTAACATGAAATACTTCTCTTCTATATTTTTTCATTGCGTATATCAGCCACAAGATAAATATTTAGAAAATGAATGAATTGATTAGAGTTTGAATCTTCTTCACCTTCTTCTTTATCACCATTTGCAAAATGGACAACGGTTCACAATTCTGTGATAATAACATAGAGTAAATATTAAATAACTTTGTAGATAAATACATTAATGATTAAGCAAATTAATAAAAGAGGAGCTGGACTAGACGCGCAGTTGGCTTGGAAGACATGAGCATATGGTTTATCCACTCGGCAACTTTTTGTCCTATATTTTCAATATCTTGGAACTGGAAAATCCAAATGTTTCATTGAAAATATCAGAGCTTGATGTCAGTAATGAATTCCTACACTCTTAGAAGAAAAGGTTCTTTATATTGTATAACCTTAAAGGGTTGTGTCAGGCACTTCATATTTATATATATATATATATATAGAGAGAGAGAGAGAGAGAGAGAGAAAGCCTTTTAGGGGTAAGGTTTTATCAATCATTTTATGGAATTGATTTTAGTCAATTCATTTCTAATTTTAATTAAATTTGTATTAATTAAACAGCTTGTTGAAAAAAAATTGAAATAACCCGTTAAACATGAAAGTATTATGCAATCATTTAAGACATTTCTCTTTATATAGACCCTTTTTGGCATAAAGCACTCTAAAATTGAGTCTAGAACCACATTGAAGTTTTTTTCTAAGAGTGTGGTGCTATTCAGACTAGTCAAAAAATCATCATAAAAAAATGGCGATAAACCAGGGGGATTCCTGCTTTGAAAGTTCAATTCAAAGGTCTATGTACTGTATGAGCTAAACTTCACTGCATCTTCTGATAAATGTTTCCACCCATAAGACCTAAAAGAACAGGGGGAACACACCCTGGTCCTATCACAAACAGTTACTGATTCACTAAACTGGTTTTGCAATAAGCTATGTAAAATAATATTCATGAAAGTGATAAAAACCCATACACACCTTCTAATGCCCTGCCTCATCATCCACTCAACCGATCCTTTATAAACTCACGCATCTTTCATGCTTCTGTCTTAGTGAACCTAACACCAACCATAATCCAGACATGGGACATCTGGAGTTAATACTAGTATTAATATGGATAACAGGTTGCTTTACTATAGACAAGAACAAGAATAGGTGAGATGCTCATAATTATTTAGTAATTTTGTGTAATGTTTCAGCAGTAATGTGAATTTTGCTTTTAAGTATAGATTTAGTAAAAAATTTGATTATTGTATGTACTAGCAGAAACAGTATATATATATATATATATATATATATATATATGCATATTCTAAATATTAATGAATATACAATGAAAATGATTCATCCAATACTTGTTAATCATGTACATGAGGCATTTAAATACAGCCACACGTTTCTAACAATTAAATTAGGAAAACAGGCAAAGACACCTTTAACATATCAGAATTTTGCTATTTCTTAATTTTATACACAACATTATTTCATTGCCAAGGCATTTATTGTCACTTCCTTACAGTCTTTGTTTAAATGTAATTATCCATTCAACATCTCATGTAAAAATCAACTTTGATGAAAATGATAATATGATCATAATGATAAGAACAAATGATAAATATTACAATGATGACTACTGCTATGTAACTGAATTGCACTACTTTTATGCACTACACTACTTTTATATAAGAAATTCTTAAATGATTATGTAGTTTATCTAATATTTAACATGCATATAAAATAAAGCCAGCTCTTTTGTCTTTTTCTGGTATTAGTTAACTCAGACTGAATTATTTCATGTTTTTATAGATATGCCGTGACAGAGAGGGATGCTGGTAAGTAAATCGTCATATAAAATGTTATAAGGGCAATGATTAACCAGGGAATTAGCACTATTGCAAAATTTCCTGTCTTTAATATTTTAATACATTTTTCAAATATTTAATAACTTTTCAATATATATAAATTACTACAATATTATATAAATTACTACATATTTATATCCTAAAAATCTATGCAAAAAACATAATAATGTCTGTCTATTACTAATGAACACTTGGGTGAGACTTTGTTCTGTCACACACACACACACACACACACAAAAAATGCACAAAATGTTCACACTTGCAATCAAGTAAGGACACATATGATTACAAAACGACATGAGAACTGGTTGTAAACGGGTGGAGTACGGTAGGCCCCCATAAAGCGTATCTAAGGTCCATGTCCATTACCAACACATTATGAACATAAAGAACATTTATGGCATTGTACAACTAGAAAATTATTAAAAAAAAAAAAAAAAAAAAAAAAATGGTGAGTTATTACTTTTTCCTCATTTTAGGACTGGTTATAATTTAACAGCATATCCTTAATCTAAAATCAACTAGAATTCCTTGTAAAGTCAATTCTAGACAATTTCTACCACTGAAAACTGAAATGTCATGTTTTTCTATCTTTTAAGTAGTGTTAACCTCCTGTGACTTCAATAAAAATGAAGAACCTTTCTGCAACTTCCAACAAGACATCACAGATAATGGTGATTGGACACGCCATACTGGACCCACCCCAACCACAGGCACAGGACCTAATGGAGACTATCCAGATGGCTGTGAGTCAAACTAACAAACAACAATCTGGTGATCAGTCACTGAAGATGCACATTCATTGGCGAATGTTTTTCAGCAGCACTTTTTTTGTTGTTGTTGAAAATTACTAAAATTACAGCAACCACAAATGTTTACAAAATTACAGTACACTAATTATGTTACACTAATTAATTAAAAATGTTTTGTCAGGTAACCTATGAAACAGTAAAGCACTTTTTTGTTACTGTTCCTTTCTCTCATTCATTGTTAAATGTAACCCTTTCCCCCTTAGCTGGCTATTACATATATCATGAGGCTGACAACAGTGTAAATGGACAGAAAGTACGCCTCCTCAGCCCAGTTATTAGTAATGGACCTGCGGAGATCTGTGTACAGTTCTACTACTACATGTATGGCAGTGACAGCAGTAACACTCTGACTGTATTGGCCAAACATTCCAGCTCTGAGGAACAACTGTGGCAAAAAATTGGGATACAGAGCCCATCATGGCTTGGAGCTTCTGTCACAGTGCCAATACCAGCTGGGCAGACTCAGGTGGGTCTGCTTAAAAACAGCGAAAGAGTGCTAATTCACGTGTTCATGTAAGGCTATAGAAATTATTCCAAGGCTCTAGCATGCATTTTTAAATGAAATTCACATGGGTGCCATCCTGCCATACTTGACCACATTGCCTTAAAAACTGCCAAAGTATCATAGCCTCTGTAGAAGACTTTAGCTGTTAAATTTCAGTGTGGTCACTGTGTTTATGACTACAAGGCTTATGCATTACAGTATGTCTAATCTATATTGTCTTTATTTTCATCATCAGTTATAAAAAAGTTAGAGAGAGGACAGAGAACACTGCTAAAGCTCTAAATGACAGAATGACTCCCACAATATGACAGAAAATTCCCTTTCACTCTGCTTTAATGTAATTTTTCTCTTTTAGATTGTGTTTCAAGCAATGCGTGGGCTCTCTTCATCATGTGACACTGCCCTGGATAACATTGTCATCAGCGAGGGAGCCTGTGCTGGTACTTTACTCTACCCTTATCGCAGGTTACAAAGAAACGCATTTCATATTACAATAATAATGCAATTTTATTTATTTGTTTGTTTTTAATACAGGCTGTATAGCTGGGTGTGATTTTGATGAAGCTGACTATTGTGGCTGGATGAATGAGGTATCACATGACAATATCTTTGGTTGGGAGCCTTGGACTGGACAGACAGATACACCAGGCACTGGCCCTGATGATGACTTCTCTAAACCAGGATGTGAGTCCAACGTTCCACCCTGTGACTTTGACAACAATGATTTTAAGACTTCTTTCAGCCCTCTCAACATTCCCTATTTTCTCAAACTGTTTCTTTCCAATGCAGTGGGGTCATACCTGTTAATGGACTCCAGCTATAGCATTGAAGGAGAATCTGCTCAGCTCTGGAGTCCCTCTACCTCAGCCTCTGGTTGCCTGCAGCTGGACTTTCATTACTACATGTATGGCAGTGCTGCCAACATGGAACTTAATGTCCATGCAGTCACCACTGGTAAGGGTGAAGATTAAGAGTTTATTTAAACATCTTTAAGTTCAAAGGACAATTATGTTTTTAAAATATCATGAGGATTATATGCATATATGAAAGCAATTAATCAACTTTCAAAAACCTGATGATCAATGGTTTCTGAAAATTTTATAATACAGGTTATTTACAGAGATTTTGGCTTAGATTTATTTATTATTATTTTTGTTTTAGGTGGGGTACTTGGAGCCCCTATTTTCAGTCTCAAAGGGAATCAAGGTCAGGCATGGAAGCCCGCAAGTGTTCGCTACATCGGCTCAGCTGGTACAGTGCAGGTCAGTTTTATTCTCTCAGTTAGGAATTTGTAACAGTGCTTCTTTATATTCTTTTTAAAGAACGATGTGACCCATTTGAGTTACAAAGTGATTTGTATTCATTATAAATGTTGCCAAACGTGCATGTTTTTACACTGTACATTTTTTATTTCAGTTTGTAATTGTTGGTGTTTATGGTGAAACAGACCTAACTGATATTGCAATTGATAGTGTCTGCATTACCACTTGTACAGGTAGGTGGCAAACTGTGTCATTAATGTCATTTTAAGGCTATACGTAGCGGTTGTCGCATAATAAATAATTTTAAGGAGAAAGCACCAGTCTATTGATTGTTTTCTTGCTTGATTTTAGCAACTCCAACAACACCATCCCCACCACAACCCACTACACCTAAACCTGCAACACCGGGTCCATCAACTCCTAAACCATCTACACCACAACCCACTACACCTAAACCTGCAACACCGGGTCCATCAACTCCTAAACCATCTACACCACAACCCACTACACCTAAACCTGCAACACCAGGTCCATCAACTCCTAAACCAACAACACCTAAGCCAACTACTCCAAAACCAACACCACCAGGTAAGTTAAACTTGTTCTATTTTCCCTATAAAAGTCTATCAAGAAACATTTCCAACATTTGTATAACTAAACAACTCTTCATGGTTTCCAACAGTGACCTGCCCTGCAGACTCTGAATACATTGATTGCGGCCCAGCCTGTATTCCTACCTGTGCAGAACCCTCCACCAACTGCTCTGGTTCTTGCATCAGCGGCTGCTTCTGTAAACCAGGATTTGTTTTCCGTGGCCGGCGCTGTGTTCCTATTGAGCAGTGTGGGTGCCTGGATGAGGAAAACAATTACTTTGAGGTACAAGAGTTGTCGTTGATGCGAGGCTGCATTTTTATCTAGTTCTCTGACCTAAGCCTTTGCTCTAAACTTGGTCTGTATTTACACTCAGCCTGGTGAGATCATATTTGGAAATGGCTGTTCCAAGTTGTGTCGCTGTGCTGGCAACTACACTTTCGACTGTGTGGACAACACCTGTGACCCTGTGACAGAAGAATGTCGGGAGGTTGGTGGAGTGCACGGCTGCTACCCGAAAGGTATTGTACAAAACAACAACAACAATCTTCCCTTAAACTACAATTACTGTAACTGACAAGCGATCATCGGTAGGTGAACTATGAATACCCTTAAACGACATGCTAAATTATTTGTGATAGCTCATGTTTTATAGCCCATAACCTTCCAAACACATTTTATATAATCTCCTACTCTAAGCATTTTTGTTAGAATTTATAACTTTGACATCGAGATATTTTTCACTCACAGGAACCTCTACCTGTGTTGCTTCTGGTGACCCCCATTACACCACCTTTGATAACCGGCGCTACGACTTCATGGGAAACTGTTCTTACCTGATGTCTGAACCTTGTAACAGCACAGATGTGCCTTACTTCGCTGTATACACAGACAATGAGAATCGCTACAACAATCCTTATATCAGCTATGTAAAAGCAGTTCATGTCCATGCGCTGGGAGTGGTAGTGTCCATTCTGAAAGGAGGAACTGTGCAGGTAAGAGAAAAAAACACTATTTTCAATATTATTGCTAATGTACATTTACTGTATGCATATTATTTAGAGGGGCATTCAAATAAACAGTTACGTTTTATGACTTTTCTCAGGTCAATGGAACCAATGTCAACATTCCTCTGAGTCCTGTCAGTGGTGTGGACATTTTTATGTCTGGCAAGCACTACACTGTGGCCTTGAGCTTTGGAGTAACTGTACGTTATGATGGAAACCACTTTATGGACATTAAAGTTATCAAGGAGTGAGTATGGTTCTTATAGAAGTCTTTTTAATAACGACTATAATAACTTGATTCACTTTTAATGTCTCTGCATGCTTGTGATCATTTTACAGCTATGAGGACAAACTTTGTGGACTGTGTGGTGATTACAACGGAGACTCTGAGGATGACTTCCAGACCCCGACTGGTGAACTGGTCCAAAGCCCCAATGACTTTGGCCACAGCTGGAACACAGACCCTGAGTAAGGCAATATGCAATGCACATACTGTTACTGCTAAAAGACTTAATGTTAATCGTTAGTTCATATCATAGATGACTTAACTTTGATTTTGCTCTTCAGGTGTAACAAGCCAGATGTCGACCCAACCCCAGGATGTACAGATGATGAGCAGGATTTGTATGAAGGACCTGCTTACTGTGGTATAATATTGGAAACTAATGGCCCATTTGCTGCTTGCCATCCAAAAGTCAACCCCAATGTGAGTGAAATCAAATCAGTTCATTTGAAATGCTTAAGTGTATCATTTTAACCAAATAACAGATACTTACACATATTAACCCTGTGTGTATAGGGTTTCTTCCAAGCCTGTTTGTTTGATGTGTGTGAACTGGATGGAGCTCATTCCGCATTGTGTGAAGCAATAGAGTCGTACGTCAACGAATGTCAGGACCGTGGCGTCACAATTGGACCCTGGAGAAACAGCACCTTCTGTCGTATGTCTGAAAAATACATATTCCTCAATCATAAACTCTAACAAAATCAATGTCTGTATTATTTCTCATACTGTCGATAGAGTGAAGTTTATGATTAGCACTAACACACATTCTTCCTCTCCAGCTCTGAAATGCCCAGCCAACAGCCACTTTGAATCATGCGCCCCAATTTGCCAACCTTCCTGTAACCCAGTTCCACCAAACCTGTGCACTGGTCCTTGTTCTGAAGGATGTGTTTGTGACCCTGGATACATCCTCAGTGCTGGCCAGTGTGTGAAAGAAGATGCATGTGGCTGCAGCTATAATGGACATTATTATCAGGTGAGGAAACTGGATGTGGTATCATTCAGGACAGCAATGGTTTGTTATAGTCAGTCAAGTAGGATTTTTCGTCAAACTAACATGTTTCTTCTCTGCATGGATTTAGCCAGGTGAAGAGTTCTACACCAAGGACTGTGAGCTACTGTGTAAGTGTAACCCCCCATTTGTTACCTGTAATGCCGCTGACTGTCCACCAATGGAACAATGTGGAGTACAGGATGGTGTAATTGGGTGTTACCCAGAAGGTGAGTACTTTGGTTAACTCAGTAAGTGTGTTTCCATTCACATTAAAATATGATTTCAGTCAGACTAAAGCAATAATATGTCTTTTTCACATGTAAACAATTTAGTCTGAAATACTTTTTTGCATTATTTTGCAATCAAATCATAAATGTGATTGTAGCTTAACTTTGTCTAGCATGTACACGTTAATCAGACTACAACTGGCCTCAGTGCTGTCAGCATGCTTCAGAAGATGTGACATGCAATGTGCATTTAATTCTTCAAATACTCGATTATGTATTGTGTCATTTATGCTTAGACAGAAAGTGGGAATGTAGCTTGACTATGCATGTTAACTGAATTCGTAAACATACTTTATGTAATAGTCTACTGTGGTCTTAGGCAGTTACAACAGGTCATAGCACCACATTATTTATTTTTATTTATTTATTTTTTTTTTTTACAAATAATGCACTATTAACAATATTATATTATTATACAATGTACTAATACAAGTTACACATTCTTTTCCCCTTAAAATGATTAATGAATTTAAAAAAATTTAATTTCTTTTCACAACCCCCCAGGATCTCAAGACTGTATTATCTCTGGTGACCCTCATTATAACACCTTTGATGGCAAATACTACAGCTTCATGGGCACTTGCACCTACACTCTGGCCCGCACCTGTAAAAACAACACCGGTAAGCAATGGACAAAACCATGTTAAAACTATCCGCAATCAGCAGTGACATTAGAATGCTTGGGTCGTCAGTAGGTGTTATGGAGTAACAAACAATCCTGACAATCTTAATATTGATTCAATGTACATTAAATGTTCCCAAAATTAACATAAAATTGAGTTTAAATAAAAATATAGGTGTACAGCTTTAAAATAACTTTACTTTCCTCTCTCCTGGGTCTGCAGGCCCCTGGTTCTCCATAGAGGGTAAGAATGAAGAGAGAGGAGTTTCTGGTGTTTCTTACCTGAGGAAACTGTACGTGACTGTTGATGGTGTCACTGTGACAATGATGAAAAACAAGAGAACTCTGGTCAGTATCCACTGCAGCTGCCATCATTAAACCACCACTGAAATCATTCTATAATCTTGAGATAAACAACTAAGATTTTAAGTCAACAGCTAAAATAGGTTTTATGGCATTAAGTAAATGAAGACAATAGTTTTGAGTCATTCCTCTTATCTTAAATCTTTTCTTTCAGTTGTTCCTAATCTGTTCATAGTCACAACATCTCTGTCCATTTTTCAGTTTTTCAAGAATAATATTTATTTTAAAGGAAAAGGAAAAAATCTCACAGTTCTTCTAGTCAGAGCTAACATTAGTCTTCAGTCCATCTCTCTTGTTTATCTCTTTTTCACACATACAGGTAAATGGACTCAGGGTGTCCCTCCCCCACTTCCCATCTCCACTCATTTCTCTGTCTCTTGCTGGCCAATATGTAATCCTCACGACTCCGTTCGGCCTGAAGGTGCAGTGGGACGGCAACCATTACGCCAAGATCTCTGTTCCCAGGTACTAAAACTCTGAAAACAGCCTCATTTGAATATATATACAGTACAGTACATCACTCTGACCTGAAGTATTTGTCAGGAAACACTAAGACCCACCATGATTTTAAGGGTTACAGGACTTGAGTAAATCCTGCAACAGAAAAAAATCTAAAAGCATCTCTGGGGAAATGAACATCTTAACATTAATCTCTCATTAATCTCTTTCTTTGTTCCTCTCTCACTCATTTTATCAGTTCCTACTATGACCAGATGTGTGGCCTGTGTGGGGACTACGATGAAAACCCTAATAATGATTTCACTAAGCCAGATGGCTCTCAAGTCGACAGTTCAAGTCAGTTTGGAGACAGCTGGCAAACCGATGAGGATGAGGATGCAACGTCAGTACTTTTTTATCCTTTTATCAACTGCACTATGTTTTGAGGATTATTTCGACTTCATATGTTCAATGATGATGTTATGTTTTCAGGTGCAAGCCTGACCCTGGACCTCAACCACAATGCGATCCTGTGCTGGAGGGTGTGGTGTCAAACCCAGAGAACTGTGGGAGAATAACTGACACAAATGGACCATTTAGGTTCGAACTTACCAAACTATGAAATTTCTAAATACTGCTAATAAACAATGTTGAAAGACTTTTAGTGCTTAACCATTGTACACTTTCTCTTACATTTGCTCCTCACAGGGACTGTATAAATGTGGTGGACCCGTTGCCTTTCTTCCAGAGCTGTGTGTTTGATATGTGCCGTTATCAAGGGCTGCAGCAGGTTCTTTGTGACCAGCTTCAAGCTTACACTGATGCTTGCCTGAGTGCAGGTGCACCTGTCCATCAGTGGAGGGAGCCAGACTTCTGCCGTGAGTCATACTGTCATATAGATTGCTATCACATCGCACAAAGTGTATAACGTTTTAAACATATAGTAAAGCAGTAAAATTTGGCAACTTACATCCATGCAAGAATTACATTTCACATTCCTAGTGACAAGCCTGCTTTAGGCTTTCTCTAATGCACAACATAAATTATTGAAATGGAGTGCAGGAGGTTGGAATTAGACCGCTAGAGTCGATTAATTACTTTAACTTTAGCCTTATTGTTTTTATTATTTATGAGGCTTTTATGACAGGAATGCCGTCACAGAGGGATGGGGACATGGGACTGGGAAACTACATAATTCACACTGCATCCTCACTTTAACTGTATTTTCACCATCAGTTAATGTTTTTCCTCATTTTCCTACAGCTCTGGAATGTCCTCCAAACAGCCATTACTCCATATGTGTGAGCTCCTGTCCGGAGACATGTCTGGGTGTCAATGGACCACCGGGCTGCAGTGAGAAGTGTGTAGAGGGCTGTGAGTGTGACACTGGCTTCATCCTCAGTGACAACAAATGTGTTCCTGTTAAAGACTGCGGCTGTGTGGACCCCTCAGGCTCCTACCACCCAGTGAGTTTAAAACCAGGGCTGACCCGTGGGGTTCTGGGGACATGGACGAGATTAGGAAAATGGGTTGTTACACCCACTGATGTAAAAACTGTCAAAACCATGATATCAACATTCATGAAACCACTACAAAAATGTCACGCATTCCTATCAATGTGGCCATGTTTAGGTAAATGAGAGCTGGTATCTGGAGGGCTGTAAGCAGAAGTGTACATGTGAGGGTGGAGGAACTATTCAGTGTTACGACAGCAGCTGTCTTCCTAATGAGAGTTGCCAACTTGAAGATGGAGACTATATCTGCAACCCAAGTGGTAACAATTATAGTACTGGTTTATACATAATAAAATTTTGAGCACATGTACTGGTACATTTGTTTACACATATTATCACATCATGAATATACACAAATGCAGTTATACACAAACCAGTCGACACTGCTGACAGATCTGGAACTATTTTTTCTAATTTCATTTGTATCTTTCTCTTTAGATATAAGAATTTGTTCTGTCTCTTTTGACCCTCATTGCATCATTTGATAATAACGTACATCACTTCATGAGTACCTGCTCCTGCTCTATCAAGAAATTACAACATTTGTATAACTAAACAACTCTTCATGTCTTCCAGCAGTGACCTGCCCTGCAGACTCTGAATACATTGATTGCGGCCCAGCCTGTATTCCTACCTGTGCAGAACCCTCCACCAACTGCTCTGGTTCTTGCATCAGCGGCTGCTTCTGTAAACCAGGATTTGTTTTCCGTGGCCGGCGCTGTGTTCCTATTGAGCAGTGTGGGTGCCTGGATGAGGAAAACAATTACTTTGAGGTACAAGAGTTGTCGTTGATGCGAGGCTGCATTTTTATCTAGTTCTCTGACCTAAGCCTTTGCTCTAAACTTGGTCTGTATTTACACTCAGCCTGGTGAGATCATATTTGGAAATGGCTGTTCCAAGTTGTGTCGCTGTGCTGGCAACTACACTTTCGACTGTGTGGACAACACCTGTGACCCTGTGACAGAAGAATGTCGGGAGGTTGGTGGAGTGCACGGCTGCTACCCGAAAGGTATTGTACAAAACAACAACAACAATCTTCCCTTAAACTACAATTACTGTAACTGACAAGCGATCATCGGTAGGTGAACTATGAATACCCTTAAACGACATGCTAAATTATTTGTGATAGCTCATGTTTCATAGCCAATATGCTTCCAAACACATTTTATATAATCTTCTACTCTAAGCATTTTTGTTAGAATGTATAACTTTGACATCGAGATATTTTTCACTCACAGGAACCTCTACCTGTGTTGCTTCTGGTGACCCCCATTACACCACCTTTGATAACCGGCGCTACGACTTCATGGGAAACTGTTCTTACCTGATGTCTGAACCTTGTAACAGCACAGATGTGCCTTACTTCGCTGTATACACAGACAATGAGAATCGCTACAACAATCCTTATATCAGCTATGTAAAAGCAGTTCATGTCCATGCGCTGGGAGTGGTAGTGTCCATTCTGAAAGGAGGAACTGTGCAGGTAAGAGAAAAAAACACTATTTTCAATATTATTGCTAATGTACATTTACTGTATGCATATTATTTAGAGGGGCATTCAAATAAACAGTTACGTTTTATGACTTTTCTCAGGTCAATGGAACCAATGTCAACATTCCTCTGAGTCCTGTCAGTGGTGTGGACATTTTTATGTCTGGCAAGCACTACACTGTGGCCTTGAGCTTTGGAGTAACTGTACGTTATGATGGAAACCACTTTATGGACATTAAAGTTATCAAGGAGTGAGTATGGTTCTTATAGAAGTCTTTTTAATAACAACTATAATAACTTGATTCACTTTTAAATGTTTCTACATGCTTGTGATCATTTTACAGCTATGAGGACAAACTTTGTGGACTGTGTGGCGATTACAACGGAGACTCTGAGGATGACTTCCAGACCCCGACTGGTGAACTGGTCCAAAGCCCCAATGACTTTGGCCACAGCTGGAACACAGACCCTGAGTAAGGCAATATGCAATTCACATACTGTTACTGCTAAAAGTCTTAATGTTAATCGTTAGTTCATATCATAGATGACTTAACTTTGATTTTGCTCTTCAGGTGTAACAAGCCAGATGTCGACCCAACCCCAGGATGTACAGATGATGAGCAGGATTTGTATGAAGGACCTGCTTACTGTGGTATAATATTGGAAACCAATGGCCCATTTGCTGCCTGCCATCCAAAAGTCAACCCCAATGTGAGTGAAATCAAATCAGTTCATTTGAAATGCTTTAGTGTATCATTTTATCCATGTAACAGATACTTAGACATATTAACCCTGTGTGTATAGGGTTTCTTCCAAGCCTGTTTGTTTGATGTGTGTGAACTGGATGGAGCTCATTCCGCATTGTGTGAAGCAATAGAGTCGTACGTCAACGAATGTCAGGACCGTGGCGTCACAATTGGACCCTGGAGAAACAGCACCTTCTGTCGTATGTCTGAAAAATACATATTCCTCAATCATAAACTCTAACAAAATCAATGTCTGTATTATTTCTCATACTGTCAGATAGAGTGAAGTTTATGATTAGCACTAACACACATTCTTCCTCTCCAGCTCTGAAATGCCCAGCCAACAGCCACTTTGAATCATGCGCCCCAATTTGCCAACCTTCCTGTAACCCAGTTCCACCAAACCAGTGCACTGGTCCTTGTTCTGAAGGATGTGTTTGTGACCCTGGATACATCCTCAGTGCTGGCCAGTGTGTGAAAGAAGACGCATGTGGCTGCAGCTATAATGGACATTATTATCAGGTGAGGAAACTGGATGTGGTATCATTCAGGACAGCAATGGTTTGTTATAGTCAGTCAAGTAGGATTTTTCGTCAAACTAACATGTTTCTTCTCTGCATGGATTTAGCCAGGTGAAGAGTTCTACACCAAGGACTGTGAGCTACTGTGTAAGTGTAGCCCCCCATTTGTTACCTGTAATGCCGCTGACTGTCCACCAATGGAACAATGTGGAGTACAGGATGGTGTAATTGGGTGTTACCCAGAAGGTGAGTACCAAAGTTAAGTAAACTCAGTAAGTGCATTTCCGTTAACTTTTCATCCATCTGATTTTAGTCAGGCTAAAGCAAGAATCTGTCTTTTGTTTTTGTTTTTAAATAAATGTTGTACAATGTTAAGCTAAAAAATTTAGATGTAATTATAGCTCGGCTTTGTCCAGCATGTATATGCATTAATAAGACAACAACTGGCCTCGTCTTTGTGCACTGACTCTGAAAGACAGATGTTATTTGTGATTAATCCTTAATATTTGATTACGCATTGCATCATGTATATTTGGCTAGAGATGGATATGGTCATATGATGTTGTATTACATGCAAACAGGTTATAACATCACAAACTTTTCGTTGTTTACAAATTGAGTCTGACAATATACTATTGTACTTTTACGCAATCTTTAGCGCTCAATAGTTGATGTCTTTAAATATACTTAATCATTCTCTTTTCACAATCCCCCAGGATCTCAAGACTGTATTATCTCTGGTGACCCTCATTATAACACCTTTGATGGCAAATACTACAGCTTCATGGGCACTTGCACCTACACTCTGGCCCGCACCTGTAAAAACAACACCGGTAAGCAATGGACAAAACCATGTTAAAACTATCCGCAATCAGCGGTGACATTAGAATGCTTGGGTCGTCAGTAGGTGTTATGGAGTAACAAACAATCCTGACACTCTTAATATTGATTCAATGTACATTAAATGTTCCCAAAATTAACATAAAATTGAGTTTAAATAAGAATATAGGTGTACAGCTTTAAAATAACTTTACTTTCCTCTCTCCTGGGTCTGCAGGCCCCTGGTTCTCCATAGAGGGTAAGAATGAAGAGAGAGGAGTTTCTGGTGTTTCTTACCTGAGGAAACTGTACGTGACTGTTGATGGTGTCACTGTGACAATGATGAAAAACAAGAGAACTCTGGTCAGTATCCACTGCAGCTGCTATCATTAAACCACCACTGAAATCATTCTATAATCTTGAGATAAACAACTAAGATTTTAAGTCAACAGCTAAAATAGGTTTTATGGCATTAAGTAAATGAAGACAATAGTTTTGAGTCACTCCTCTAATCCTAAATCTTTTCTTTCAGTTGTTCCTAATCTGTTCATAGTCACAACATCTCTGTCCATTTTTCAGTTCTTCAAGAATAATCTTTCTTTTAAAGGAAAAGAAACAAAATCTCTCAGTTCTTCTAGTCAGAGCTAACATTAGTCTTCAGTCCATCTCTATTGTTTATCTCTTTTTCACACATACAGGTAAATGGACTCAGGGTGTCCCTCCCCCACTTCCCATCTCCACTCATTTCTCTGTCTCTTGCTGGCCAATATGTAATCCTCACGACTCCGTTCGGCCTGAAGGTGCAGTGGGACGGCAACCATTACGCCAAGATCTCTGTTCCCAGGTACTGAAACTCTGAAAACAGCCTCATTTGAATATATATACAGTACAGTACATCACTCTGACCTGAAGTATTTGTCAGGAAACACTAAGACCCACCATGATTTTAAGGGTTACAGGACTTGAGTAAATCCTGCAACAGAAAAAAATCTAAAAGTGTCTCTACTGAAACGAACATCTTTACATTAATCTCTCATTGATCTCTTTCTTTGTTCCTCTCTCACTCATTTTATCAGTTCCTACTATGACCAGATGTGTGGCCTGTGTGGGGACTACGATGGAAACCCTAATAATGATTTCACTAAGCCAGATGGCTCTCAAGTCGACAGTTCAAGTCAGTTTGGAGACAGCTGGCAAACCGATGAGGATGAGGATGCAACGTCAGTACTTTTTTATCCTTTTATCAACTGCACTATGTTTTGAGGATTATTTCGACTTCATATATTCAATGATGATGTTATGTTTTCAGGTGCAAGCCTGACCCTGGACCTCAACCACAATGCGATCCTGTGCTGGAGGGTGTGGTGTCAAACCCAGAGAACTGTGGGAGAATAACTGACACAAATGGACCATTTAGGTTCGAACTTACCAAACTATGAAATTTCTAAATACTGCTAATAAACAATGTTGAAAGACTTTTAGTGCTTAACCATTGTACACTTTCTCTTACATTTGCTCCTCACAGGGACTGTATAAATGTGGTGGACCCGTTGCCTTTCTTCCAGAGCTGTGTGTTTGATATGTGCCGTTATCAAGGGCTGCAGCAGGTTCTTTGTGACCAGCTTCAAGCTTACACTGATGCTTGCCTGAGTGCAGGTGCACCTGTCCATCAGTGGAGGGAGCCAGACTTCTGCCGTGAGTCATACTGTCATATAGATTCTATCACATCGCACAAAGTGTATAACGTTTTAAACATATAGTAAAGCAGTAAAATTTGGCAACTTACATCCATGCAAGAATTACATTTCACATTCCTAGTGACAAGCCTGCTTTAGGCTTTCTCTAATGCACAACATAAATTATTGAAATGGAGTGCAGGAGGTTGGAATTAGACCGCTAGAGTCGATTAATTACTTTAACTTTAGCCTTATTGTTTTTATTATTTATGAGGCTTTTATGACAGGAATGCCGTCACAGAGGGATGGGGACATGGGACTGGGAAACTACATAATTCACACTGCATCCTCACTTTAACTGTATTTTCACCATCAGTTAATGTTTTTCCTCATTTTCCTACAGCTCTGGAATGTCCTCCAAACAGCCATTACTCCATATGTGTGAGCTCCTGTCCGGAGACATGTCTGGGTGTCAATGGACCACCGGGCTGCAGTGAGAAGTGTGTAGAGGGCTGTGAGTGCGACACTGGCTTCATCCTCAGTGACAACAAATGTGTTCCTGTTAAAGACTGCGGCTGTGTGGACCCCTCAGGCTCCTACCACCCAGTGAGTTTAAAACCAGGGCTGACCCGTGGGGTTCTGGGGACATGGACGAGATTAGGAAAATGGGTTGTTACACCCACTGATGTAAAAACTGTCAAAACCATGATATCAACATTCATGAAACCACTGCAAAAATGTCACGCATTCCTATCAATGTGGCCATGTTTAGGTAAATGAGAGCTGGTATCTGGAGGGCTGTAAGCAGAAGTGTACATGTGAGGGTGGAGGAACTATTCAGTGTTACGACAGCAGCTGTCTTCCTAATGAGAGTTGCCAACTTGAAGATGGAGACTATATCTGCAACCCAAGTGGTAACAATTATAGTACTGGTTTATACATAATAAAATTTTGAGCACATGTACTGGTACATTTGTTTACACATATTATCACATCATGAATATACACAAATGCAGTTATACACAAACCAGTCGACACTGCTGACAGATCTGGAACTATTTTTTCTAATTTCATTTGTATCTTTCTCTTTAGATATAAGAATTTGTTCTGTCTCTTTTGACCCTCATTGCATCCTTTGATAATAACGTACATCACTTCATGAGTATCTGCTCCTGCTCTATCAAGAAATTACAACATTTGTATAACTAAACAACTCTTCATGTCTTCCAGGAGTGACCTGCCCTGCAGACTCTGAATACATTGATTGCGGCCCAGCCTGTATTCCTACCTGTGCAGAACCCTCCACCAACTGCTCTGGTTCTTGCATCAGCGGCTGCTTCTGTAAACCAGGATTTGTTTTCCGTGGCCGGCGCTGTGTTCCTATTGAGCAGTGTGGGTGCCTGGATGAGGAAAACAATTACTTTGAGGTACAAGAGTTGTCGTTGATGCGAGGCTGCATTTTTATCTAGTTCTCTGACCTAAGCCTTTGCTCTAAACTTGGTCTGTATTTACACTCAGCCTGGTGAGATCATATTTGGAAATGGCTGTTCCAAGTTGTGTCGCTGTGCTGGCAACTACACTTTCGACTGTGTGGACAACACCTGTGACCCTGTGACAGAAGAATGTCGGGAGGTTGGTGGAGTGCACGGCTGCTACCCGAAAGGTATTGTACAAAACAACAACAACAATCTTCCCTTAAACTACAATTACTGTAACTGACAAGCGATCATCGGTAGGTGAACTATGAATACCCTTAAACGACATGCTAAATTATTTGTGATAGCTCATGTTTCATAGCCAATATGCTTCCAAACACATTTTATATAATCTTCTACTCTAAGCATTTTTGTTAGAATGTATAACTTTGACATCGAGATATTTTTCACTCACAGGAACCTCTACCTGTGTTGCTTCTGGTGACCCCCATTACACCACCTTTGATAACCGGCGCTACGACTTCATGGGAAACTGTTCTTACCTGATGTCTGAACCTTGTAACAGCACAGATGTGCCTTACTTCGCTGTATACACAGACAATGAGAATCGCTACAACAATCCTTATATCAGCTATGTAAAAGCAGTTCATGTCCATGCGCTGGGAGTGATAGTGTCCATTCTGAAAGGAGGAACTGTGCAGGTAAGAGAAAAAAACACTATTTTCAATATTATTGCTAATGTACATTTACTGTATGCATATTATTTAGAGGGGCATTCAAATAAACAGTTACGTTTTATGACTTTTCTCAGGTCAATGGAACCAATGTCAACATTCCTCTGAGTCCTGTCAGTGGTGTGGACATTTTTATGTCTGGCAAGCACTACACTGTGGCCTTGAGCTTTGGAGTAACTGTACGTTATGACGGAAACCACTTTATGGACATTAAAGTTATCAAGGAGTGAGTATGGTTCTTATAGAAGTCTTTTTAATAACAACTATAATAACTTGATTCACTTTTAAATGTTTCTACATGCTTGTGATCATTTTACAGCTATGAGGACAAACTTTGTGGACTGTGTGGCGATTACAACGGAGACTCTGAGGATGACTTCCAGACCCCGACTGGTGAACTGGTCCAAAGCCCCAATGACTTTGGCCACAGCTGGAACACAGACCCTGAGTAAGGCAATATGCAATTCACATACTGTTACTGCTAAAAGACTTAATGTTAATCGTTAGTTCATATCATAGATGACTTAACTTTGATTTTGCTCTTCAGGTGTAACAAGCCAGATGTCGACCCAACCCCAGGATGTACAGATGATGAGCAGGATTTGTATGAACGACCTGCTTACTGTGGTATAATATTGGAAACCAATGGCCCATTTGCTGCCTGCCATCCAAAAGTCAACCCCAATGTGAGTGAAATCAAATCAGTTCATTTGAAATGCTTTAGTGTATCATTTTATCCATATAACAGATACTTAGACATATTAACCCTGTGTGTATAGGGTTTCTTCCAAGCCTGTTTGTTTGATGTGTGTGAACTGGATGGAGCTCATTCCGCATTGTGTGAAGCAATAGAGTCGTACGTCAACGAATGTCAGGACCGTGGCGTCACAATTGGACCCTGGAGAAACAGCACCTTCTGTCGTATGTCTGAAAAATACATATTCCTCAATCATAAACTCTAACAAAATCAATGTCTGTATTATTTCTCATACTGTCGATAGAGTGAAGTTTATGATTAGCACTAACACACATTCTTCCTCTCCAGCTCTGAAATGCCCAGCCAACAGCCACTTTGAATCATGCGCCCCAATTTGCCAACCTTCCTGTAACCCAGTTCCACCAAACCAGTGCACTGGTCCTTGTTCTGAAGGATGTGTTTGTGACCCTGGATACATCCTCAGTGCTGGCCAGTGTGTGAAAGAAGACGCATGTGGCTGCAGCTATAATGGACATTATTATCAGGTGAGGAAACTGGATGTGGTATCATTCAGGACAGCAATGGTTTGTTATAGTCAGTCAAGTAGGATTTTTTGTCAAACTAACATGTTTTTTCTCTGCATGGATTTAGCCAGGTGAAGAGTTCTACACCAAGGACTGTGAGCAACTGTGTAAGTGTAACCCCCCATCTGTTACCTGTAATGCCACTGACTGTCCACCAATGGAACAATGTGGAGTACAGGATGGTGTAATTGGGTGTTACCCAGAAGGTGAGTACCAAAGTTAAGTAAACTCAGTAAGTGCATTTCCGTTAACTTTTCATCCATCTGATTTTAGTCAGGCTAAAGCAAGAATCTGTCTTTTGTTTTTGTTTTTAAATAAATGTTGTACAATGTTAAGCTAAAAAATTTAGATGTAATTATAGCTCGGCTTTGTCCAGCATGTATATGCATTAATAAGACAACAACTGGCCTCGTCTTTGTGCACTGACTCTGAAAGACAGATGTTATTTGTGATTAATCCTTAATATTTGATTACGCATTGCATCATGTATATTTGGCTAGAGATGGATATGGTCATATGATGTTGTATTACATGCAAACAGGTTATAACATCACAAACTTTTCGTTGTTTACAAATTGAGTCTGACAATATACTATTGTACTTTTACGCAATCTTTAGCGCTCAATAGTTGATGTCTTTAAATATACTTAATCATTCTCTTTTCACAATCCCCCAGGATCTCAAGACTGTATTATCTCTGGTGACCCTCATTATAACACCTTTGATGGCAAATACTACAGCTTCATGGGCACTTGCACCTACACTCTGGCCCGCACCTGTAAAAACAACACCGGTAAGCAATGGACAAAACCATGTTAAAACTATCCGCAATCAGCGGTGACATTAGAATGCTTGGGTCGTCAGTAGGTGTTATGGAGTAACAAACAATCCTGACACTCTTAATATTGATTCAATGTACATTAAATGTTCCCAAAATTAACATAAAATTGAGTTTAAATAAGAATATAGGTGTACAGCTTTAAAATAACTTTACTTTCCTCTCTCCTGGGTCTGCAGGCCCCTGGTTCTCCATAGAGGGTAAGAATGAAGAGAGAGGAGTTTCTGGTGTTTCTTACCTGAGGAAACTGTACGTGACTGTTGATGGTGTCACTGTGACAATGATGAAAAACAAGAGAACTCTGGTCAGTATCCACTGCAGCTGCTATCATTAAACCACCACTGAAATCATTCTATAATCTTGAGATAAACAACTAAGATTTTAAGTCAACAGCTAAAATAGGTTTTATGGCATTAAGTAAATGAAGACAATAGTTTTGAGTCACTCCTCTAATCCTAAATCTTTTCTTTCAGTTGTTCCTAATCTGTTCATAGTCACAACATCTCTGTCCATTTTTCAGTTCTTCAAGAATAATCTTTCTTTTAAAGGAAAAGAAACAAAATCTCTCAGTTCTTCTAGTCAGAGCTAACATTAGTCTTCAGTCCATCTCTATTGTTTATCTCTTTTTCACACATACAGGTAAATGGACTCAGGGTGTCCCTCCCCCACTTCCCATCTCCACTCATTTCTCTGTCTCTTGCTGGCCAATATGTAATCCTCACGACTCCGTTCGGCCTGAAGGTGCAGTGGGACGGCAACCATTACGCCAAGATCTCTGTTCCCAGGTACTGAAACTCTGAAAACAGCCTCATTTGAATATATATACAGTACAGTACATCACTCTGACCTGAAGTATTTGTCAGGAAACACTAAGACCCACCATGATTTTAAGGGTTACAGGACTTGAGTAAATCCTGCAACAGAAAAAAATCTAAAAGTGTCTCTACTGAAACGAACATCTTTACATTAATCTCTCATTGATCTCTTTCTTTGTTCCTCTCTCACTCATTTTATCAGTTCCTACTATGACCAGATGTGTGGCCTGTGTGGGGACTACGATGGAAACCCTAATAATGATTTCACTAAGCCAGATGGCTCTCAAGTCGACAGTTCAAGTCAGTTTGGAGACAGCTGGCAAACCGATGAGGATGAGGATGCAACGTCAGTACTTTTTTATCCTTTTATCAACTGCACTATGTTTTGAGGATTATTTCGACTTCATATATTCAATGATGATGTTATGTTTTCAGGTGCAAGCCTGACCCTGGACCTCAACCACAATGCGATCCTGTGCTGGAGGGTGTGGTGTCAAACCCAGAGAACTGTGGGAGAATAACTGACACAAATGGACCATTTAGGTTCGAACTTACCAAACTATGAAATTTCTAAATACTGCTAATAAACAATGTTGAAAGACTTTTAGTGCTTAACCATTGTACACTTTCTCTTACATTTGCTCCTCACAGGGACTGTATAAATGTGGTGGACCCGTTGCCTTTCTTCCAGAGCTGTGTGTTTGATATGTGCCGTTATCAAGGGCTGCAGCAGGTTCTTTGTGACCAGCTTCAAGCTTACACTGATGCTTGCCTGAGTGCAGGTGCACCTGTCCATCAGTGGAGGGAGCCAGACTTCTGCCGTGAGTCATACTGTCTTATAGATTGTATCACATCGCACAAAGTGTATAACGTTTTAAACATATAGTAAAGCAGTAAAATTTGGCAACTTACATCCATGCAAGAATTACATTTCACATTCCTAGTGACAAGCCTGCTTTAGGCTTTCTCTAATGCACAACATAAATTATTGAAATGGAGTGCAGGAGGTTGGAATTAGACCGCTAGAGTCGATTAATTACTTTAACTTTAGCCTTATTGTTTTTATTATTTATGAGGCTTTTATGACAGGAATGCCGTCACAGAGGGATGGGGACATGGGACTGGGAAACTACATAATTCACACTGCATCCTCACTTTAACTGTATTTTCACCATCAGTTAATGTTTTTCCTCATTTTCCTACAGCTCTGGAATGTCCTCCAAACAGCCATTACTCCATATGTGTGAGCTCCTGTCCGGAGACATGTCTGGGTGTCAATGGACCACCGGGCTGCAGTGAGAAGTGTGTAGAGGGCTGTGAGTGCGACACTGGCTTCATCCTCAGTGACAACAAATGTGTTCCTGTTAAAGACTGCGGCTGTGTGGACCCCTCAGGCTCCTACCACCCAGTGAGTTTAAAACCAGGGCTGACCCTGAAAATGGGTTGTTACACCCACTGATGTAAAAACTGTCAAAACCATGATATCAACATTCAAGAAACCACTACAAAAATGTCACGCATTCCTATCAATGTGGCCATGTTTAGGTAAATGAGAGCTGGTATCTGGAGGGCTGTAAGCAGAAGTGTACATGTGAGGGTGGAGGAACTATTCAGTGTTACGACAGCAGCTGTCTTCCTAATGAGAGTTGCCAACTTGAAGATGGAGACTATATCTGCAACCCAAGTGGTAACAATTATAGTACTGGTTTATACATAATAAAATTTTGAGCACATGTACTGGTACATTTGTTTACACATATTATCACATCATGAATATACACAAATGCAGTTATACACAAACCAGTCGACACTGCTGACAGATCTGGAACTATTTTTTCTAATTTCATTTGTATCTTTCTCTTTAGATATAAGAATTTGTTCTGTCTCTTTTGACCCTCATTGCATCCTTTGATAATAACGTACATCACTTCATGAGTATCTGCTCCTGCTCTATCAAGAAATTACAACATTTGTATAACTAAACAACTCTTCATGTCTTCCAGGAGTGACCTGCCCTGCAGACTCTGAATACATTGATTGCGGCCCAGCCTGTATTCCTACCTGTGCAGAACCCTCCACCAACTGCTCTGGTTCTTGCATCAGCGGCTGCTTCTGTAAACCAGGATTTGTTTTCCGTGGCCGGCGCTGTGTTCCTATTGAGCAGTGTGGGTGCCTGGATGAGGAAAACAATTACTTTGAGGTACAAGAGTTGTCGTTGATGCGAGGCTGCATTTTTATCTAGTTCTCTGACCTAAGCCTTTGCTCTAAACTTGGTCTGTATTTACACTCAGCCTGGTGAGATCATATTTGGAAATGGCTGTTCCAAGTTGTGTCGCTGTGCTGGCAACTACACTTTCGACTGTGTGGACAACACCTGTGACCCTGTGACAGAAGAATGTCGGGAGGTTGGTGGAGTGCACGGCTGCTACCCGAAAGGTATTGTACAAAACAACAACAACAATCTTCCCTTAAACTACAATTACTGTAACTGACAAGCGATCATCGGTAGGTGAACTATGAATACCCTTAAACGACATGCTAAATTATTTGTGATAGCTCATGTTTCATAGCCAATATGCTTCCAAACACATTTTATATAATCTTCTACTCTAAGCATTTTTGTTAGAATGTATAACTTTGACATCGAGATATTTTTCACTCACAGGAACCTCTACCTGTGTTGCTTCTGGTGACCCCCATTACACCACCTTTGATAACCGGCGCTACGACTTCATGGGAAACTGTTCTTACCTGATGTCTGAACCTTGTAACAGCACAGATGTGCCTTACTTCGCTGTATACACAGACAATGAGAATCGCTACAACAATCCTTATATCAGCTATGTAAAAGCAGTTCATGTCCATGCGCTGGGAGTGATAGTGTCCATTCTGAAAGGAGGAACTGTGCAGGTAAGAGAAAAAAACACTATTTTCAATATTATTGCTAATGTACATTTACTGTATGCATATTATTTAGAGGGGCATTCAAATAAACAGTTACGTTTTATGACTTTTCTCAGGTCAATGGAACCAATGTCAACATTCCTCTGAGTCCTGTCAGTGGTGTGGACATTTTTATGTCTGGCAAGCACTACACTGTGGCCTTGAGCTTTGGAGTAACTGTACGTTATGACGGAAACCACTTTATGGACATTAAAGTTATCAAGGAGTGAGTATGGTTCTTATAGAAGTCTTTTTAATAACAACTATAATAACTTGATTCACTTTTAAATGTTTCTACATGCTTGTGATCATTTTACAGCTATGAGGACAAACTTTGTGGACTGTGTGGCGATTACAACGGAGACTCTGAGGATGACTTCCAGACCCCGACTGGTGAACTGGTCCAAAGCCCCAATGACTTTGGCCACAGCTGGAACACAGACCCTGAGTAAGGCAATATGCAATTCACATACTGTTACTGCTAAAAGTCTTAATGTTAATCGTTAGTTCATATCATAGATGACTTAACTTTGATTTTGCTCTTCAGGTGTAACAAGCCAGATGTCGACCCAACCCCAGGATGTACAGATGATGAGCAGGATTTGTATGAACGACCTGCTTACTGTGGTATAATATTGGAAACCAATGGCCCATTTGCTGCCTGCCATCCAAAAGTCAACCCCAATGTGAGTGAAATCAAATCAGTTCATTTGAAATGCTTTAGTGTATCATTTTATCCATATAACAGATACTTAGACATATTAACCCTGTGTGTATAGGGTTTCTTCCAAGCCTGTTTGTTTGATGTGTGTGAACTGGATGGAGCTCATTCCGCATTGTGTGAAGCAATAGAGTCGTACGTCAACGAATGTCAGGACCGTGGCGTCACAATTGGACCCTGGAGAAACAGCACCTTCTGTCGTATGTCTGAAAAATACATATTCCTCAATCATAAACTCTAACAAAATCAATGTCTGTATTATTTCTCATACTGTCAGATAGAGTGAAGTTTATGATTAGCACTAACACACATTCTTCCTCTCCAGCTCTGAAATGCCCAGCCAACAGCCACTTTGAATCATGCGCCCCAATTTGCCAACCTTCCTGTAACCCAGTTCCACCAAACCAGTGCACTGGTCCTTGTTCTGAAGGATGTGTTTGTGACCCTGGATACATCCTCAGTGCTGGCCAGTGTGTGAAAGAAGACGCATGTGGCTGCAGCTATAATGGACATTATTATCAGGTGAGGAAACTGGATGTGGTATCATTCAGGACAGCAATGGTTTGTTATAGTCAGTCAAGTAGGATTTTTCGTCAAACTAACATGTTTCTTCTCTGCATGGATTTAGCCAGGTGAAGAGTTCTACACCAAGGACTGTGAGCTACTGTGTAAGTGTAGCCCCCCATTTGTTACCTGTAATGCCGCTGACTGTCCACCAATGGAACAATGTGGAGTACAGGATGGTGTAATTGGGTGTTACCCAGAAGGTGAGTACCAAAGTTAAGTAAACTCAGTAAGTGCATTTCCGTTAACTTTTCATCCATCTGATTTTAGTCAGGCTAAAGCAAGAATCTGTCTTTTGTTTTTGTTTTTAAATAAATGTTGTACAATGTTAAGCTAAAAAATTTAGATGTAATTATAGCTCGGCTTTGTCCAGCATGTATATGCATTAATAAGACAACAACTGGCCTCGTCTTTGTGCACTGACTCTGAAAGACAGATGTTATTTGTGATTAATCCTTAATATTTGATTACGCATTGCATCATGTATATTTGGCTAGAGATGGATATGGTCATATGATGTTGTATTACATGCAAACAGGTTATAACATCACAAACTTTTCGTTGTTTACAAATTGAGTCTGACAATATACTATTGTACTTTTACGCAATCTTTAGCGCTCAATAGTTGATGTCTTTAAATATACTTAATCATTCTCTTTTCACAATCCCCCAGGATCTCAAGACTGTATTATCTCTGGTGACCCTCATTATAACACCTTTGATGGCAAATACTACAGCTTCATGGGCACTTGCACCTACACTCTGGCCCGCACCTGTAAAAACAACACCGGTAAGCAATGGACAAAACCATGTTAAAACTATCCGCAATCAGCGGTGACATTAGAATGCTTGGGTCGTCAGTAGGTGTTATGGAGTAACAAACAATCCTGACACTCTTAATATTGATTCAATGTACATTAAATGTTCCCAAAATTAACATAAAATTGAGTTTAAATAAGAATATAGGTGTACAGCTTTAAAATAACTTTACTTTCCTCTCTCCTGGGTCTGCAGGCCCCTGGTTCTCCATAGAGGGTAAGAATGAAGAGAGAGGAGTTTCTGGTGTTTCTTACCTGAGGAAACTGTACGTGACTGTTGATGGTGTCACTGTGACAATGATGAAAAACAAGAGAACTCTGGTCAGTATCCACTGCAGCTGCTATCATTAAACCACCACTGAAATCATTCTATAATCTTGAGATAAACAACTAAGATTTTAAGTCAACAGCTAAAATAGGTTTTATGGCATTAAGTAAATGAAGACAATAGTTTTGAGTCACTCCTCTAATCCTAAATCTTTTCTTTCAGTTGTTCCTAATCTGTTCATAGTCACAACATCTCTGTCCATTTTTCAGTTCTTCAAGAATAATCTTTCTTTTAAAGGAAAAGAAACAAAATCTCTCAGTTCTTCTAGTCAGAGCTAACATTAGTCTTCAGTCCATCTCTATTGTTTATCTCTTTTTCACACATACAGGTAAATGGACTCAGGGTGTCCCTCCCCCACTTCCCATCTCCACTCATTTCTCTGTCTCTTGCTGGCCAATATGTAATCCTCACGACTCCGTTCGGCCTGAAGGTGCAGTGGGACGGCAACCATTACGCCAAGATCTCTGTTCCCAGGTACTGAAACTCTGAAAACAGCCTCATTTGAATATATATACAGTACAGTACATCACTCTGACCTGAAGTATTTGTCAGGAAACACTAAGACCCACCATGATTTTAAGGGTTACAGGACTTGAGTAAATCCTGCAACAGAAAAAAATCTAAAAGTGTCTCTACTGAAACGAACATCTTTACATTAATCTCTCATTGATCTCTTTCTTTGTTCCTCTCTCACTCATTTTATCAGTTCCTACTATGACCAGATGTGTGGCCTGTGTGGGGACTACGATGGAAACCCTAATAATGATTTCACTAAGCCAGATGGCTCTCAAGTCGACAGTTCAAGTCAGTTTGGAGACAGCTGGCAAACCGATGAGGATGAGGATGCAACGTCAGTACTTTTTTATCCTTTTATCAACTGCACTATGTTTTGAGGATTATTTCGACTTCATATATTCAATGATGATGTTATGTTTTCAGGTGCAAGCCTGACCCTGGACCTCAACCACAATGCGATCCTGTGCTGGAGGGTGTGGTGTCAAACCCAGAGAACTGTGGGAGAATAACTGACACAAATGGACCATTTAGGTTCGAACTTACCAAACTATGAAATTTCTAAATACTGCTAATAAACAATGTTGAAAGACTTTTAGTGCTTAACCATTGTACACTTTCTCTTACATTTGCTCCTCACAGGGACTGTATAAATGTGGTGGACCCGTTGCCTTTCTTCCAGAGCTGTGTGTTTGATATGTGCCGTTATCAAGGGCTGCAGCAGGTTCTTTGTGACCAGCTTCAAGCTTACACTGATGCTTGCCTGAGTGCAGGTGCACCTGTCCATCAGTGGAGGGAGCCAGACTTCTGCCGTGAGTCATACTGTCATATAGATTCTATCACATCGCACAAAGTGTATAACGTTTTAAACATATAGTAAAGCAGTAAAATTTGGCAACTTACATCCATGCAAGAATTACATTTCACATTCCTAGTGACAAGCCTGCTTTAGGCTTTCTCTAATGCACAACATAAATTATTGAAATGGAGTGCAGGAGGTTGGAATTAGACCGCTAGAGTCGATTAATTACTTTAACTTTAGCCTTATTGTTTTTATTATTTATGAGGCTTTTATGACAGGAATGCCGTCACAGAGGGATGGGGACATGGGACTGGGAAACTACATAATTCACACTGCATCCTCACTTTAACTGTATTTTCACCATCAGTTAATGTTTTTCCTCATTTTCCTACAGCTCTGGAATGTCCTCCAAACAGCCATTACTCCATATGTGTGAGCTCCTGTCCGGAGACATGTCTGGGTGTCAATGGACCACCGGGCTGCAGTGAGAAGTGTGTAGAGGGCTGTGAGTGCGACACTGGCTTCATCCTCAGTGACAACAAATGTGTTCCTGTTAAAGACTGCGGCTGTGTGGACCCCTCAGGCTCCTACCACCCAGTGAGTTTAAAACCAGGGCTGACCCTGAAAATGGGTTGTTACACCCACTGATGTAAAAACTGTCAAAACCATGATATCAACATTCAAGAAACCACTACAAAAATGTCACGCATTCCTATCAATGTGGCCATGTTTAGGTAAATGAGAGCTGGTATCTGGAGGGCTGTAAGCAGAAGTGTACATGTGAGGGTGGAGGAACTATTCAGTGTTACGACAGCAGCTGTCTTCCTAATGAGAGTTGCCAACTTGAAGATGGAGACTATATCTGCAACCCAAGTGGTAACAATTATAGTACTGGTTTATACATAATAAAATTTTGAGCACATGTACTGGTACATTTGTTTACACATATTATCACATCATGAATATACACAAATGCAGTTATACACAAACCAGTCGACACTGCTGACAGATCTGGAACTATTTTTTCTAATTTCATTTGTATCTTTCTCTTTAGATATAAGAATTTGTTCTGTCTCTTTTGACCCTCATTGCATCCTTTGATAATAACGTACATCACTTCATGAGTATCTGCTCCTGCTCTATCAAGAAATTACAACATTTGTATAACTAAACAACTCTTCATGTCTTCCAGGAGTGACCTGCCCTGCAGACTCTGAATACATTGATTGCGGCCCAGCCTGTATTCCTACCTGTGCAGAACCCTCCACCAACTGCTCTGGTTCTTGCATCAGCGGCTGCTTCTGTAAACCAGGATTTGTTTTCCGTGGCCGGCGCTGTGTTCCTATTGAGCAGTGTGGGTGCCTGGATGAGGAAAACAATTACTTTGAGGTACAAGAGTTGTCGTTGATGCGAGGCTGCATTTTTATCTAGTTCTCTGACCTAAGCCTTTGCTCTAAACTTGGTCTGTATTTACACTCAGCCTGGTGAGATCATATTTGGAAATGGCTGTTCCAAGTTGTGTCGCTGTGCTGGCAACTACACTTTCGACTGTGTGGACAACACCTGTGACCCTGTGACAGAAGAATGTCGGGAGGTTGGTGGAGTGCACGGCTGCTACCCGAAAGGTATTGTACAAAACAACAACAACAATCTTCCCTTAAACTACAATTACTGTAACTGACAAGCGATCATCGGTAGGTGAACTATGAATACCCTTAAACGACATGCTAAATTATTTGTGATAGCTCATGTTTCATAGCCAATATGCTTCCAAACACATTTTATATAATCTTCTACTCTAAGCATTTTTGTTAGAATGTATAACTTTGACATCGAGATATTTTTCACTCACAGGAACCTCTACCTGTGTTGCTTCTGGTGACCCCCATTACACCACCTTTGATAACCGGCGCTACGACTTCATGGGAAACTGTTCTTACCTGATGTCTGAACCTTGTAACAGCACAGATGTGCCTTACTTCGCTGTATACACAGACAATGAGAATCGCTACAACAATCCTTATATCAGCTATGTAAAAGCAGTTCATGTCCATGCGCTGGGAGTGATAGTGTCCATTCTGAAAGGAGGAACTGTGCAGGTAAGAGAAAAAAACACTATTTTCAATATTATTGCTAATGTACATTTACTGTATGCATATTATTTAGAGGGGCATTCAAATAAACAGTTACGTTTTATGACTTTTCTCAGGTCAATGGAACCAATGTCAACATTCCTCTGAGTCCTGTCAGTGGTGTGGACATTTTTATGTCTGGCAAGCACTACACTGTGGCCTTGAGCTTTGGAGTAACTGTACGTTATGATGGAAACCACTTTATGGACATTAAAGTTATCAAGGAGTGAGTATGGTTCTTATAGAAGTCTTTTTAATAACAACTATAATAACTTGATTCACTTTTAAATGTTTCTACATGCTTGTGATCATTTTACAGCTATGAGGACAAACTTTGTGGACTGTGTGGCGATTACAACGGAGACTCTGAGGATGACTTCCAGACCCCGACTGGTGAACTGGTCCAAAGCCCCAATGACTTTGGCCACAGCTGGAACACAGACCCTGAGTAAGGCAATATGCAATTCACATACTGTTACTGCTAAAAGACTTAATGTTAATCGTTAGTTCATATCATAGATGACTTAACTTTGATTTTGCTCTTCAGGTGTAACAAGCCAGATGTCGACCCAACCCCAGGATGTACAGATGATGAGCAGGATTTGTATGAACGACCTGCTTACTGTGGTATAATATTGGAAACCAATGGCCCATTTGCTGCCTGCCATCCAAAAGTCAACCCCAATGTGAGTGAAATCAAATCAGTTCATTTGAAATGCTTTAGTGTATCATTTTATCCATATAACAGATACTTAGACATATTAACCCTGTGTGTATAGGGTTTCTTCCAAGCCTGTTTGTTTGATGTGTGTGAACTGGATGGAGCTCATTCCGCATTGTGTGAAGCAATAGAGTCGTACGTCAACGAATGTCAGGACCGTGGCGTCACAATTGGACCCTGGAGAAACAGCACCTTCTGTCGTATGTCTGAAAAATACATATTCCTCAATCATAAACTCTAACAAAATCAATGTCTGTATTATTTCTCATACTGTCGATAGAGTGAAGTTTATGATTAGCACTAACACACATTCTTCCTCTCCAGCTCTGAAATGCCCAGCCAACAGCCACTTTGAATCATGCGCCCCAATTTGCCAACCTTCCTGTAACCCAGTTCCACCAAACCTGTGCACTGGTCCTTGTTCTGAAGGATGTGTTTGTGACCCTGGATACATCCTCAGTGCTGGCCAGTGTGTGAAAGAAGACGCATGTGGCTGCAGCTATAATGGACATTATTATCAGGTGAGGAAACTGGATGTGGTATCATTCAGGACAGCAATGGTTTGTTATAGTCAGTCAAGTAGGATTTTTTGTCAAACTAACATGTTTTTTCTCTGCATGGATTTAGCCAGGTGAAGAGTTCTACACCAAGGACTGTGAGCAACTGTGTAAGTGTAACCCCCCATCTGTTACCTGTAATGCCACTGACTGTCCACCAATGGAACAATGTGGAGTACAGGATGGTGTAATTGGGTGTTACCCAGAAGGTGAGTACCAAAGTTAAGTAAACTCAGTAAGTGCATTTCCGTTAACTTTTCATCCATCTGATTTTAGTCAGGCTAAAGCAAGAATCTGTCTTTTGTTTTTGTTTTTAAATAAATGTTGTACAATGTTAAGCTAAAAAATTTAGATGTAATTATAGCTCGGCTTTGTCCAGCATGTATATGCATTAATAAGACAACAACTGGCCTCGTCTTTGTGCACTGACTCTGAAAGACAGATGTTATTTGTGATTAATCCTTAATATTTGATTACGCATTGCATCATGTATATTTGGCTAGAGATGGATATGGTCATATGATGTTGTATTACATGCAAACAGGTTATAACATCACAAACTTTTCGTTGTTTACAAATTGAGTCTGACAATATACTATTGTACTTTTACGCAATCTTTAGCGCTCAATAGTTGATGTCTTTAAATATACTTAATCATTCTCTTTTCACAATCCCCCAGGATCTCAAGACTGTATTATCTCTGGTGACCCTCATTATAACACCTTTGATGGCAAATACTACAGCTTCATGGGCACTTGCACCTACACTCTGGCCCGCACCTGTAAAAACAACACCGGTAAGCAATGGACAAAACCATGTTAAAACTATCCGCAATCAGCAGTGACATTAGAATGCTTGGGTCGTCAGTAGGTGTTATGGAGTAACAAACAATCCTGACACTCTTAATATTGATTCAATGTACATTAAATGTTCCCAAAATTAACATAAAATTGAGTTTAAATAAGAATATAGGTGTACAGCTTTAAAATAACTTTACTTTCCTCTCTCCTGGGTCTGCAGGCCCCTGGTTCTCCATAGAGGGTAAGAATGAAGAGAGAGGAGTTTCTGGTGTTTCTTACCTGAGGAAACTGTACGTGACTGTTGATGGTGTCACTGTGACAATGATGAAAAACAAGAGAACTCTGGTCAGTATCCACTGCAGCTGCTATCATTAAACCACCACTGAAATCATTTCATAATCTTGAAATCAACAATTGAGATTTTAAGTCAACAGCTAAACTATATTTTAGTTTTTCTGACATTTTAATCTCTGAGATTAAGTAAATAGACATAATAGTTTTCATCTTAAATCTTTTCTTTCAGTTGTTCCTAATCTGTTCATAGTCACAACATCTCTGTCCATTTTTCAGTTTTCCAAGAATAATCTTTCTTTTAAAACAACAGAAAAAAATTTCACAGTTCTTCTAGTCAGAGCTAACATTAGTCTTCAGTCCATCTCTATTGTTTATCTCTTTTTCACACATACAGGTAAATGGACTCAGGGTGTCCCTCCCCCACTTCCCATCTCCACTCATTTCTCTGTCTCTTGCTGGCCAATATGTAATCCTCACGACTCCGTTCGGCCTGAAGGTGCAGTGGGACGGCAACCATTACGCCAAGATCTCTGTTCCCAGGTACTGAAACTCTGAAAACAGCCTCATTTGAATATATATACAGTACAGTACATCACTCTGACCTGAAGTATTTGTCAGGAAACACTAAGACCCACCATGATTTTAAGGGTTACAGGACTTGAGTAAATCCTGCAACAGAAAAAAATCTAAAAGTGTCTCTACTGAAACGAACATCTTTACATTAATCTCTCATTAATCTCTTTCTTTGTTCCTCTCTCACTCATTTTATCAGTTCCTACTATGACCAGATGTGTGGCCTGTGTGGGGACTACGATGGAAACCCTAATAATGATTTCACTAAGCCAGATGGCTCTCAAGTCGACAGTTCAAGTCAGTTTGGAGACAGCTGGCAAACCGATGAGGATGAGGATGCAACGTCAGTACTTTTTTATCCTTTTATCAACTGCACTATGTTTTGAGGATTATTTCGACTTCATATGTTCAATGATGATGTTATGTTTTCAGGTGCAAGCCTGACCCTGGACCTCAACCACAATGCGATCCTGTGCTGGAGGGTGTGGTGTCAAACCCAGAGAACTGTGGGAGAATAACTGACACAAATGGACCATTTAGGTTCGAACTTACCAAACTATGAAATTTCTAAATACTGCTAATAAACAATGTTGAAAGACTTTTAGTGCTTAACCATTGTACACTTTCTCTTACATTTGCTCCTCACAGGGACTGTATAAATGTGGTGGACCCGTTGCCTTTCTTCCAGAGCTGTGTGTTTGATATGTGCCGTTATCAAGGGCTGCAGCAGGTTCTTTGTGACCAGCTTCAAGCTTACACTGATGCCTGCCTGAGTGCAGGTGCACCTGTCCATCAGTGGAGGGAGCCAGACTTCTGCCGTGAGTCATACTGTCTTATAGATTGTATCACATCGCACAAAGTGTATAACGTTTTAAACATATAGTAAAGCAGTAAAATTTGGCAACTTACATCCATGCAAGAATTACATTTCACATTCCTAGTGACAAGCCTGCTTTAGGCTTTCTCTAATGCACAACATAAATTATTGAAATGGAGTTTAGGAGGTTGGAATTAGACCGCTAGAGTCGATTAATTACTTTAACTTTAGCCTTATTGTTTTTATTATTTATGAGGCTTTTATGACAGGAATGCCGTCACAGAGGGATGGGGACATGGGACTGGGAAACTACATAATTCACACTGCATCCTCACTTTAACTGTATTTTCACCATCAGTTAATGTTTTTCCTCATTTTCCTACAGCTCTGGAATGTCCTCCAAACAGCCATTACTCCATATGTGTGAGCTCCTGTCCGGAGACATGTCTGGGTATCAATGGACCACCGGGCTGCAGTGAGAAGTGTGTAGAGGGCTGTGAGTGCGACACTGGCTTCATCCTCAGTGACAACAAATGTGTTCCTGTTAAAGACTGCGGCTGTGTGGACCCCTCAGGCTCCTACCACCCAGTGAGTTTAAAACCAGGGCTGACCCGTGGGGTTCTGGGGACATGGACGAGATTAGGAAAATGGGTTGTTACACCCACTGATGTAAAAACTGTCAAAACCATGATATCAACATTCAAGAAACCACTACAAAAATGTCACGCATTCCTATCAATGTGGCCATGTTTAGGTAAATGAGAGCTGGTATCTGGAGGGCTGTAAGCAGAAGTGTACATGTGAGGGTGGAGGAACTATTCAGTGTTACGACACCAGCTGTCTTCCTAATGAGAGTTGCCAACTTGAAGATGGAGACTATATCTGCAACCCAAGTGGTAACAATTATAGTACTGGTTTATACATAATAAAATTTTGAGCACATGTACTGGTACATTTGTTTACACATATTATCACATCATGAATATACACAAATGCAGTTATACACAAACCAGTCGACACTGCTGACAGATCTGGAACTATTTTTTCTAATTTCATTTGTATCTTTCTCTTTAGATATAAGAATTTGTTCTGTCTCTTTTGACCCTCATTGCATCCTTTGATAATAACGTACATCACTTCATGAGTACCTGCTCCTGCTCTATCAAGAAATTACAACATTTGTATAACTAAACAACTCTTCATGTCTTCCAGGAGTGACCTGCCCTGCAGACTCTGAATTCATTGATTGCGGCCCAGCCTGTATTCCTACCTGTGCAGAACCCTCCACCAACTGCTCTGGTTCTTGCATCAGCGGCTGCTTCTGTAAACCAGGATTTGTTTTCCGTGGCCGGCGCTGTGTTCCTATTGAGCAGTGTGGGTGCCTGGATGAGGAAAACAATTACTTTGAGGTACAAGAGTTGTCGTTGATGCGAGGCTGCATTTTTATCTAGTTCTCTGACCTAAGCCTTTGCTCTAAACTTGGTCTGTATTTACACTCAGCCTGGTGAGATCATATTTGGAAATGGCTGTTCCAAGTTGTGTCGCTGTGCTGGCAACTACACTTTCGACTGTGTGGACAACACCTGTGACCCTGTGACAGAAGAATGTCGGGAGGTTGGTGGAGTCCACGGCTGCTACCCGAAAGGTATTGTACAAAACAACAACAACAATCTTCCCTTAAACTACAATTACTGTAACTGACAAGCGATCATCGGTAGGTGAACTATGAATACCCTTAAACGACATGCTAAATTATTTGTGATAGCTCATGTTTCATAGCCAATATGCTTCCAAACACATTTTATATAATCTTCTACTCTAAGCATTTTTGTTAGAATGTATAACTTTGACATCGAGATATTTTTCACTCACAGGAACCTCTACCTGTGTTGCTTCTGGTGACCCCCATTACACCACCTTTGATAACCGGCGCTACGACTTCATGGGAAACTGTTCTTACCTGATGTCTGAACCTTGTAACAGCACAGATGTGCCTTACTTCGCTGTATACACAGACAATGAGAATCGCTACAACAATCCTTATATCAGCTATGTAAAAGCAGTTCATGTCCATGCGCTGGGAGTGATAGTGTCCATTCTGAAAGGAGGAACTGTGCAGGTAAGAGAAAAAAACACTATTTTCAATATTATTGCTAATGTACATTTACTGTATGCATATTATTTAGAGGGGCATTCAAATAAACAGTTACGTTTTATGACTTTTCTCAGGTCAATGGAACCAATGTCAACATTCCTCTGAGTCCTGTCAGTGGTGTGGACATTTTTATGTCTGGCAAGCACTACACTGTGGCCTTGAGCTTTGGAGTAACTGTACGTTATGATGGAAACCACTTTATGGACATTAAAGTTATCAAGGAGTGAGTATGGTTCTTATAGAAGTCTTTTTAATAACAACTATAATAACTTGATTCACTTTTAAATGTTTCTACATGCTTGTGATCATTTTACAGCTATGAGGACAAACTTTGTGGACTGTGTGGCGATTACAACGGAGACTCTGAGGATGACTTCCAGACCCCGACTGGTGAACTGGTCCAAAGCCCCAATGACTTTGGCCACAGCTGGAACACAGACCCTGAGTAAGGCAATATGCAATTCACATACTGTTACTGCTAAAAGACTTAATGTTAATCGTTAGTTCATATCATAGATGACTTAACTTTGATTTTGCTCTTCAGGTGTAACAAGCCAGATGTCGACCCAACCCCAGGATGTACAGATGATGAGCAGGATTTGTATGAACGACCTGCTTACTGTGGTATAATATTGGAAACCAATGGCCCATTTGCTGCCTGCCATCCAAAAGTCAACCCCAATGTGAGTGAAATCAAATCAGTTCATTTGAAATGCTTTAGTGTATCATTTTATCCATATAACAGATACTTAGACATATTAACCCTGTGTGTATAGGGTTTCTTCCAAGCCTGTTTGTTTGATGTGTGTGAACTGGATGGAGCTCATTCCGCATTGTGTGAAGCAATAGAGTCGTACGTCAACGAATGTCAGGACCGTGGCGTCACAATTGGACCCTGGAGAAACAGCACCTTCTGTCGTATGTCTGAAAAATACATATTCCTCAATCATAAACTCTAACAAAATCAATGTCTGTATTATTTCTCATACTGTCGATAGAGTGAAGTTTATGATTAGCACTAACACACATTCTTCCTCTCCAGCTCTGAAATGCCCAGCCAACAGCCACTTTGAATCATGCGCCCCAATTTGCCAACCTTCCTGTAACCCAGTTCCACCAAACCTGTGCACTGGTCCTTGTTCTGAAGGATGTGTTTGTGACCCTGGATACATCCTCAGTGCTGGCCAGTGTGTGAAAGAAGACGCATGTGGCTGCAGCTATAATGGACATTATTATCAGGTGAGGAAACTGGATGTGGTATCATTCAGGACAGCAATGGTTTGTTATAGTCAGTCAAGTAGGATTTTTTGTCAAACTAACATGTTTTTTCTCTGCATGGATTTAGCCAGGTGAAGAGTTCTACACCAAGGACTGTGAGCAACTGTGTAAGTGTAACCCCCCATCTGTTACCTGTAATGCCACTGACTGTCCACCAATGGAACAATGTGGAGTACAGGATGGTGTAATTGGGTGTTACCCAGAAGGTGAGTACCAAAGTTAAGTAAACTCAGTAAGTGCATTTCCGTTAACTTTTCATCCATCTGATTTTAGTCAGGCTAAAGCAAGAATCTGTCTTTTGTTTTTGTTTTTAAATAAATGTTGTACAATGTTAAGCTAAAAAATTTAGATGTAATTATAGCTCGGCTTTGTCCAGCATGTATATGCATTAATAAGACAACAACTGGCCTCGTCTTTGTGCACTGACTCTGAAAGACAGATGTTATTTGTGATTAATCCTTAATATTTGATTACGCATTGCATCATGTATATTTGGCTAGAGATGGATATGGTCATATGATGTTGTATTACATGCAAACAGGTTATAACATCACAAACTTTTCGTTGTTTACAAATTGAGTCTGACAATATACTATTGTACTTTTACGCAATCTTTAGCGCTCAATAGTTGATGTCTTTAAATATACTTAATCATTCTCTTTTCACAATCCCCCAGGATCTCAAGACTGTATTATCTCTGGTGACCCTCATTATAACACCTTTGATGGCAAATACTACAGCTTCATGGGCACTTGCACCTACACTCTGGCCCGCACCTGTAAAAACAACACCGGTAAGCAATGGACAAAACCATGTTAAAACTATCCGCAATCAGCAGTGACATTAGAATGCTTGGGTCGTCAGTAGGTGTTATGGAGTAACAAACAATCCTGACACTCTTAATATTGATTCAATGTACATTAAATGTTCCCAAAATTAACATAAAATTGAGTTTAAATAAGAATATAGGTGTACAGCTTTAAAATAACTTTACTTTCCTCTCTCCTGGGTCTGCAGGCCCCTGGTTCTCCATAGAGGGTAAGAATGAAGAGAGAGGAGTTTCTGGTGTTTCTTACCTGAGGAAACTGTACGTGACTGTTGATGGTGTCACTGTGACAATGATGAAAAACAAGAGAACTCTGGTCAGTATCCACTGCAGCTGCTATCATTAAACCACCACTGAAATCATTTCATAATCTTGAAATCAACAATTGAGATTTTAAGTCAACAGCTAAACTATATTTTAGTTTTTCTGACATTTTAATCTCTGAGATTAAGTAAATAGACATAATAGTTTTCATCTTAAATCTTTTCTTTCAGTTGTTCCTAATCTGTTCATAGTCACAACATCTCTGTCCATTTTTCAGTTTTCCAAGAATAATCTTTCTTTTAAAACAACAGAAAAAAATTTCACAGTTCTTCTAGTCAGAGCTAACATTAGTCTTCAGTCCATCTCTATTGTTTATCTCTTTTTCACACATACAGGTAAATGGACTCAGGGTGTCCCTCCCCCACTTCCCATCTCCACTCATTTCTCTGTCTCTTGCTGGCCAATATGTAATCCTCACGACTCCGTTCGGCCTGAAGGTGCAGTGGGACGGCAACCATTACGCCAAGATCTCTGTTCCCAGGTACTGAAACTCTGAAAACAGCCTCATTTGAATATATATACAGTACAGTACATCACTCTGACCTGAAGTATTTGTCAGGAAACACTAAGACCCACCATGATTTTAAGGGTTACAGGACTTGAGTAAATCCTGCAACAGAAAAAAATCTAAAAGTGTCTCTACTGAAACGAACATCTTTACATTAATCTCTCATTAATCTCTTTCTTTGTTCCTCTCTCACTCATTTTATCAGTTCCTACTATGACCAGATGTGTGGCCTGTGTGGGGACTACGATGGAAACCCTAATAATGATTTCACTAAGCCAGATGGCTCTCAAGTCGACAGTTCAAGTCAGTTTGGAGACAGCTGGCAAACCGATGAGGATGAGGATGCAACGTCAGTACTTTTTTATCCTTTTATCAACTGCACTATGTTTTGAGGATTATTTCGACTTCATATGTTCAATGATGATGTTATGTTTTCAGGTGCAAGCCTGACCCTGGACCTCAACCACAATGCGATCCTGTGCTGGAGGGTGTGGTGTCAAACCCAGAGAACTGTGGGAGAATAACTGACACAAATGGACCATTTAGGTTCGAACTTACCAAACTATGAAATTTCTAAATACTGCTAATAAACAATGTTGAAAGACTTTTAGTGCTTAACCATTGTACACTTTCTCTTACATTTGCTCCTCACAGGGACTGTATAAATGTGGTGGACCCGTTGCCTTTCTTCCAGAGCTGTGTGTTTGATATGTGCCGTTATCAAGGGCTGCAGCAGGTTCTTTGTGACCAGCTTCAAGCTTACACTGATGCCTGCCTGAGTGCAGGTGCACCTGTCCATCAGTGGAGGGAGCCAGACTTCTGCCGTGAGTCATACTGTCTTATAGATTGTATCACATCGCACAAAGTGTATAACGTTTTAAACATATAGTAAAGCAGTAAAATTTGGCAACTTACATCCATGCAAGAATTACATTTCACATTCCTAGTGACAAGCCTGCTTTAGGCTTTCTCTAATGCACAACATAAATTATTGAAATGGAGTTTAGGAGGTTGGAATTAGACCGCTAGAGTCGATTAATTACTTTAACTTTAGCCTTATTGTTTTTATTATTTATGAGGCTTTTATGACAGGAATGCCGTCACAGAGGGATGGGGACATGGGACTGGGAAACTACATAATTCACACTGCATCCTCACTTTAACTGTATTTTCACCATCAGTTAATGTTTTTCCTCATTTTCCTACAGCTCTGGAATGTCCTCCAAACAGCCATTACTCCATATGTGTGAGCTCCTGTCCGGAGACATGTCTGGGTATCAATGGACCACCGGGCTGCAGTGAGAAGTGTGTAGAGGGCTGTGAGTGCGACACTGGCTTCATCCTCAGTGACAACAAATGTGTTCCTGTTAAAGACTGCGGCTGTGTGGACCCCTCAGGCTCCTACCACCCAGTGAGTTTAAAACCAGGGCTGACCCGTGGGGTTCTGGGGACATGGACGAGATTAGGAAAATGGGTTGTTACACCCACTGATGTAAAAACTGTCAAAACCATGATATCAACATTCAAGAAACCACTACAAAAATGTCACGCATTCCTATCAATGTGGCCATGTTTAGGTAAATGAGAGCTGGTATCTGGAGGGCTGTAAGCAGAAGTGTACATGTGAGGGTGGAGGAACTATTCAGTGTTACGACACCAGCTGTCTTCCTAATGAGAGTTGCCAACTTGAAGATGGAGACTATATCTGCAACCCAAGTGGTAACAATTATAGTACTGGTTTATACATAATAAAATTTTGAGCACATGTACTGGTACATTTGTTTACACATATTATCACATCATGAATATACACAAATGCAGTTATACACAAACCAGTCGACACTGCTGACAGATCTGGAACTATTTTTTCTAATTTCATTTGTATCTTTCTCTTTAGATATAAGAATTTGTTCTGTCTCTTTTGACCCTCATTGCATCCTTTGATAATAACGTACATCACTTCATGAGTACCTGCTCCTGCTCTATCAAGAAATTACAACATTTGTATAACTAAACAACTCTTCATGTCTTCCAGGAGTGACCTGCCCTGCAGACTCTGAATACATTGATTGCGGCCCAGCCTGTATTCCTACCTGTGCAGAACCCTCCACCAACTGCTCTGGTTCTTGCATCAGCGGCTGCTTCTGTAAACCAGGATTTGTTTTCCGTGGCCGGCGCTGTGTTCCTATTGAGCAGTGTGGGTGCCTGGATGAGGAAAACAATTACTTTGAGGTACAAGAGTTGTCGTTGATGCGAGGCTGCATTTTTATCTAGTTCTCTGACCTAAGCCTTTGCTCTAAACTTGGTCTGTATTTACACTCAGCCTGGTGAGATCATATTTGGAAATGGCTGTTCCAAGTTGTGTCGCTGTGCTGGCAACTACACTTTCGACTGTGTGGACAACACCTGTGACCCTGTGACAGAAGAATGTCGGGAGGTTGGTGGAGTCCACGGCTGCTACCCGAAAGGTATTGTACAAAACAACAACAACAATCTTCCCTTAAACTACAATTACTGTAACTGACAAGCGATCATCGGTAGGTGAACTATGAATACCCTTAAACGACATGCTAAATTATTTGTGATAGCTCATGTTTCATAGCCAATATGCTTCCAAACACATTTTATATAATCTTCTACTCTAAGCATTTTTGTTAGAATGTATAACTTTGACATCGAGATATTTTTCACTCACAGGAACCTCTACCTGTGTTGCTTCTGGTGACCCCCATTACACCACCTTTGATAACCGGCGCTACGACTTCATGGGAAACTGTTCTTACCTGATGTCTGAACCTTGTAACAGCACAGATGTGCCTTACTTCGCTGTATACACAGACAATGAGAATCGCTACAACAATCCTTATATCAGCTATGTAAAAGCAGTTCATGTCCATGCGCTGGGAGTGATAGTGTCCATTCTGAAAGGAGGAACTGTGCAGGTAAGAGAAAAAAACACTATTTTCAATATTATTGCTAATGTACATTTACTGTATGCATATTATTTAGAGGGGCATTCAAATAAACAGTTACGTTTTATGACTTTTCTCAGGTCAATGGAACCAATGTCAACATTCCTCTGAGTCCTGTCAGTGGTGTGGACATTTTTATGTCTGGCAAGCACTACACTGTGGCCTTGAGCTTTGGAGTAACTGTACGTTATGATGGAAACCACTTTATGGACATTAAAGTTATCAAGGAGTGAGTATGGTTCTTATAGAAGTCTTTTTAATAACAACTATAATAACTTGATTCACTTTTAAATGTTTCTACATGCTTGTGATCATTTTACAGCTATGAGGACAAACTTTGTGGACTGTGTGGCGATTACAACGGAGACTCTGAGGATGACTTCCAGACCCCGACTGGTGAACTGGTCCAAAGCCCCAATGACTTTGGCCACAGCTGGAACACAGACCCTGAGTAAGGCAATATGCAATTCACATACTGTTACTGCTAAAAGTCTTAATGTTAATCGTTAGTTCATATCATAGATGACTTAACTTTGATTTTGCTCTTCAGGTGTAACAAGCCAGATGTCGACCCAACCCCAGGATGTACAGATGATGAGCAGGATTTGTATGAACGACCTGCTTACTGTGGTATAATATTGGAAACCAATGGCCCATTTGCTGCCTGCCATCCAAAAGTCAACCCCAATGTGAGTGAAATCAAATCAGTTCATTTGAAATGCTTTAGTGTATCATTTTATCCATATAACAGATACTTAGACATATTAACCCTGTGTGTATAGGGTTTCTTCCAAGCCTGTTTGTTTGATGTGTGTGAACTGGATGGAGCTCATTCCGCATTGTGTGAAGCAATAGAGTCGTACGTCAACGAATGTCAGGACCGTGGCGTCACAATTGGACCCTGGAGAAACAGCACCTTCTGTCGTATGTCTGAAAAATACATATTCCTCAATCATAAACTCTAACAAAATCAATGTCTGTATTATTTCTCATACTGTCAGATAGAGTGAAGTTTATGATTAGCACTAACACACATTCTTCCTCTCCAGCTCTGAAATGCCCAGCCAACAGCCACTTTGAATCATGCGCCCCAATTTGCCAACCTTCCTGTAACCCAGTTCCACCAAACCAGTGCACTGGTCCTTGTTCTGAAGGATGTGTTTGTGACCCTGGATACATCCTCAGTGCTGGCCAGTGTGTGAAAGAAGACGCATGTGGCTGCAGCTATAATGGACATTATTATCAGGTGAGGAAACTGGATGTGGTATCATTCAGGACAGCAATGGTTTGTTATAGTCAGTCAAGTAGGATTTTTCGTCAAACTAACATGTTTCTTCTCTGCATGGATTTAGCCAGGTGAAGAGTTCTACACCAAGGACTGTGAGCTACTGTGTAAGTGTAGCCCCCCATTTGTTACCTGTAATGCCGCTGACTGTCCACCAATGGAACAATGTGGAGTACAGGATGGTGTAATTGGGTGTTACCCAGAAGGTGAGTACCAAAGTTAAGTAAACTCAGTAAGTGCATTTCCGTTCACTTTTCATCCATCCATCCATCTGATTTCAGTCAGGCTAAAGCAATAATCTGTCTTTTAAAAATAAATGTCTGACTTAAAATCATGCTAGC